>NW_017972400.1:1633-1875 GCF_001876935.1 Asparagus officinalis | reverse complement strand
TCGCGCTGAGGGAAAACGTCGAGACATAAGATAAAGACATAAGCACTTAATTAAAAATAATTATACATAAGAAAAGAATGTACATGTGATAACTTAGATACTCTAACACATAAGAGTCAATTAAATGGTACATAAGCACTCAGCCTCCAAAAAGAAACACATCTAAAAGAGTTAAAACAAATATAATAGACTGCTGTGGAGCACTAACTAACTATCATTAAATGATGAAAATCAATGATGAA
>NW_017972400.1:0-1592 GCF_001876935.1 Asparagus officinalis | reverse complement strand
TATACCCTAAACTAAGAGGAGTTAAGATATAGAAATCCATAACACGAGATGAGTACATCGAGCGAAATAATCCAAACAAGGAAACCCTTATATATATACCATTTATCTCAAATTGTGGATCACTAAATATCAACTCCAAATCCTATAAATAAAAGATCAGCAAAGAAAAAATACACCATCAACATCTCATCCAAAATATATCATATATGTCGCATCATAGTTTCTCATGCTACCCTCAGGTAGGTGGCACGGAAACAACTGTACAATCCAGTAAAGCCTCATCAAAGTAAGTACCACCACATAAGAATGTCATATGGTTGACTATGTCCACAAACAGTACTTGTCTGAGTCCTAGATAACCTCAATATATAGTGTGTAGTCATCTGTAGTATCATGCGGCTCATGGACTAACACACTCGGAGTGCAGTCGCCCACTATATCATGCAATGCAAAGACATACGCACTCAATCATCGAAACAATGATACATTACGGAGAGTAGCCGCCCGCTAAATCTCATGTGGTACTAGACTAACACACTCAGAGTGTAGTCACCCACGTTCTCATGCGGTGCACGGACTAACGCACTCAAGCATCCACAACTATTGTAAACCGAAACAATCATCACCCCCTATCATGACAAACACAAAACATTAGACTACGCACATTAAAAGGCTCGTGTGTGCTCAAACCCAATACGTGCACTCTCATGGTCACGTACGTGTATCGACGTGCGACTCGCACTTCGTATTTGCAATCAAACGTACATGGAAGATCAACATTTACAATACAGCACCAGGTCAGTCGATCGATATCTCATCAGTCGACCGAGCAACGACATGCACAAACTTACACAAACAACAAATCTCGATCGCTCTACCGATACATATGTCGGTCGACCGACCAGAGAGGAACCCCAGTTCCCGCTAACCAATCGGTTGACCAATTATTTTGATCAGTCAACTGACCAGGTGACAGATCAAAAACGTCAGGTTTTCTCTAAAATTCACCAAAGTCAAAACTTTTCAAAAGAAACTCATGTATAAAATCTTGATTTAGTGTAATTAGTGTTTACTCTAATACATGAAATTATAACAAATCAATTTAAGGGGATCTAATAAATCTACTATGATTATGTGTGTAAATTCATCCTGAAAACAATTAAATTAGAAAAAAATCTCATGTTAGATTTATTTCAAATCTTCAACCCTAATTAAAGAATTCGTTTCATAACTTTTAAATAAGAAAAAATTAAACTCTTATGTCATAAAGTTAAGGGGTGATTTCTACACATAAAATAGGTTTTAAAAATCCAATAAAAACCAAGAAAAACGGGGATGGGTTTGGAGGAGATGAAACTCGCCTTAGTATTTCATTTGGATCTCTCAAACATGGAAGGAGCTCAATCCTTCTTCACAAAAGTTGTAGATCTCACCCTCCTCTTTGGGTTTGCTTCATGAAAATTCTCCAAAGGAACGGGATTTGAAAATTAGGGTTTGAGAGGAGGTGGCTGCTGATAAGAATATAAGGGATGAAGAAGAAGAAGAAAGAAAAATTTAAATTTTAATATATATATATATATATATATATATAT
>NW_017972399.1:225218-307075 GCF_001876935.1 Asparagus officinalis | reverse complement strand
TTGTTTGTCTATAATAAATAGGAAAACACAAACACTAGACAAACAACATTAGAAGTAAAGTCATCTTTCACCTTGCTCTGATACCAAATGTAGGATCTGAAATAAATACACTAGAACACTAGAGGGGGGGGTGAATAGTGTTCTTTTAAAATTATTGCAAAGTAGATAATAAATTGCAAAGAAAAATGGCAATCTCAGAAATTTGCAAACACAAACACAAGGATTTTATACTGGTTCCACCAATCCGGTGTACATCCAGTCCCCAAGCAAATCCCGCTTGAGAGTTTCCACTATGATTTTGAATAAACTTACAAAATCAAATGCAAACCTGACCAATTTGCAAGTCCCTGCAAATTACAACACCAATTGACAAACTCCTTGCCAATTTGAACCCCAATCTCTAAGCCAAGAGATTAACCCTCTCACAACCGAGAGAAAACTTGTTGAAGAAGAACACAATGATCCTATAAGCCTTGAAAGTATAATAATGTGCAGCAGTGGCTTAGGATTCTTTTAATCTCTGTAAAATTGCCTAATTGATTTGTTTTTGATGAAAGTATATAGGCAATTTCAGAAACTCTTCTTTTTCAGAAAATCAGAATGTTTTTCACTTGAAAAATTGCACAAAGATCAAAGCTTATGGGTATGTATGCCTATACAATTTTTCTGAACAAATAACCTATATATAGCCCTTGAAAAGACAAGTTTTTAAAGTTTAAAAACGTTTAAAACGGCTAAAAACTGTCAGAAATTCAAATTCTAAAAACTGGAAAAATCTCACTTGTAGTCGACTACTGTAGTCATTAGTCGACTACACTGAGTTCAAACAGACTCTGTGTTTTCGAAAAGTGTTCTCAGTAGTCGACTATATAATGCTCATTGGTCGACTAAACTAAAATTTGACAGAAACTTAAAAACTGATATTTTCCTTCAGTAGTCGACTACTGTAGTCATTAGTCGACTACACTGTAAAAGGACAGAAACTTATAAATTGGAATTTGAGTTCAGTAGTCGACTATAATGTTCATTAGTCGACTATACTGTAAAAATACAGAAACTTATGTTTCTGTCAAACACCTCAGTAGTCGACTATAATCTCTATTAGTCGACTATACTGTAAATTGACAGAAACATGTATTTGAGTTTTATACATGAGTAGTCGACTACTATTCTAATTAGTCGACTACTAAGGTCAAAAATTCAGTAAAAAAGAGTTTTTATAATTAAGTTTTAACTACTATTCTAATGGTTAACATAGGGGATTTCTATAGTTAACCAACACACTAAGCCTGTGTTAGTGTGTTCTAAAATTGTGGGTGTGTGCGTGTGTGTGATCAAGGCTTGTACAAAAAAAATCTAAGTAAAGAAAAATCAAATTACATTATCTTTTGTTCTTCATTTTCTTCACTTCAAAATGCATTGATATCCACTTGCACTTGTACATATTCTGATATTAAAATCTGCATATGAAAGTTAGTGCACACACAACATAGATTGTTATCATCAAAACACTATCATGGAGATATGATAGTCAACAAATAGGACCAAAAGAAAAACCGTAAAAAGAAACGAAACCTGAAAACTCTCTGTGTGCTGATCGGTCGACCGCACCGGTCGACCGACACGGTCGACCGCGTCGGTCGACCGCTCAGCACAAAAATACCTTCTGTAGGCATTTTACCTGCTGGCCATATCTCACTCGATTTCTCTCACTTGTATACAACTGCTGGGTTCCCAAACACTGATAAATATACATATCTGATATATATATATATACATGATTATTCCTCATAAGAGAATTATTCACTATTAATAATTCACATATATTTATTATAAAATTTTTGGGGTTTTACACAACGAGCGTCAAAGCGCTAGCGAGTAACATCACAACCAACCCCAAGGGAACATGGCTCGTTGTATAAGAAAATACAGATAATACATAATAGATCTAAAATCATTGATCTTACTAAAGAGGGTTTTAGTATTTAGAAATTTACAACACGAGAATAGGTACATCGAGCGAAATAATTCAAATAAGGAAACCCTCATGTATATACCTATATCTCAAATTGTAAACCCCTAACCACCAAACCCGAGGTTCTAGTACAGTAACAATAATAAAAGAAATGCAACAAATACCAGAGCATAAATACAGTGCTGTGATATAGCCAACATGGGTATCATGTTATTACTTACATGAATATCATGGCAAAACCTACATAAGTGTAATGTCATAAACTCCAAGTGCACATATACAATTTCACACGCGTCTCGACGTATAAGTTCTAAATTTGGTGCCCTCAGGTCATCTGTCATGCTTAGATTCATGGTAACAGTGAACACTAGTATCAGATAGTCGAGGGAAATCATCAAACAATGAAACACTCAGCAAAAAACCAAACCTGCACAATACTATGCGGCGGTCAACCGCACCGGTCGACCACACACGGAGATGAAGCCCACTGTTCAGCGTATATGCTCACGGTCGACCGGTGCGGTCGACCGCCAAGATGTGCTCTGCCCTTACTGCGCGCCCAGCGGTCGACCGATACGGTCGACCGCGAGGCAGACAGAATCCAGATCTGGATTTTGTCAGCTACTAAACCTGTAACCCTTTCTCCGTGACAAAACTCAACATATGAATGGGTCATATAGCAGTAAATCACGAAATCTAAATCTTTAAAATTTCACCAAGATCCCATATATGAATATACACATAATTTAAGCAAAAACATAGGTGTAGAAAAGCAAAAGAACAGGTTTTTATTTCTTTCTTATGCTAAAACGTTTTCAGATCTAGATCTTGTTGATAAAAGTCCTTTGGTGAGCTTTTAAAGTTTGAAAGCATGATTCTCATAACATGTACCATATAGATCTACTATCTCTACAAGAAAATACGATTTTTGGCCCAATAAATTCGATAAAAACTCAAACTTTGTATGAAAACAAAAGGGGGTGGAGTTGGACGAGAAGTTACTCGCCTCTGGTGAGAAATAAATCCCTAGATCTGCAGGAGGTTGATCCCCTTCACTGAAATCCAACAATCCCGCTGAAAATCCTCAAGAACTCCTCCCAAATCACCAAGCAAGGAGAATTAGGGTTTTAGGGAAGAGAGGGGGGCTAGGGTTTTGGTTTCAGATCTGAGAAAGGCTCTCTCGGGCACATTAGCTTATATACCAACTCACAAACCCGACCCGAAACCCTTTTGAACCCGAACCTGAGAAAAACTCTCTGACCGCTGTGCGGTCGACCGCGTCGGTCGACCGTGTTGGCCTTCTTGTTTTGATGATGATTTACAAACAATTTACTACTAATGTTGTTTGTCTAGTATTTGGAAAAATCCAAACAAGGAACCCCACATACATATACCATGTGTTCCAAAAGATTAAAAATTAAGCGAAAATGTCTTCATTCTAGCGGTAAATGTAAACATAACCAATGATATAAACATAAAGTAAGATATATGACATAATAAGAATTAATTTACCTGCTCAACCAAGTGTGGGTAGTCGCGACGCATATCCTCTTCGCGCTCCCAAGAAATCTCCTCAATGCCTCCTCGGTTCCACTGAACTTTCACTAAGGGAATCACCTTATGACCGAGTCTCTTGTCCTCCCTGGCCAGTATACAAACCAGAATCTCAATAGTTGTCAAATCCTCTTGAAGCTCGATCTCTGGTGCATCCAATACTCGCTGTTGCTCCTCATCATGCAAGTGTTTCTTGAGCATAGAAACATGAAATACATTGTGTATACTAGACATCGATGCTGGAAGATCTAGTCTGTATGACACAACCCCAACATGCTCCAGAATCTGAAATGGTCCAATGTATCTCGGCGCAAGCTTCCCCCATCACCCAAATCGCTATACGCCTTTCATAGGCGATACCTTCAGCATGACTGAGTCTCCCACCTGAAACTCCAAGGGTCTTCGCCTCTTATCTGCATAACTCTTCTGCCGACTCTGAGCAGCTAGAATCCTCTCCCTGATCAATGCTACCTTCTCGGTAGTCTGCCTCACTAGCTCTGGCCCAAGCATTAAGCTATCCTTAGGCTCTGCCTAACATATCGGCGATCTACAGGGCCTCCCGTACAATGCCTCATACGGATCCATACCGATCGTCGCCTGATAACTGTTGTTATAAGCGAATTCTACCAATGGAATATGATCCTCCCAGCTGCCTTGGAAGTCAATGACACATGCCCGCAACATGTCCTCCAACACCTGATTCACCCTCTCCATCTAACCATCCGTCTGGGGGTGGAATACACTACTATAAGATAGCCTGCTGCCAAATGAGTCTTGGAAACTCCTCTAAAAATGTAAAGTGAAAACCGATCCTCGATCTGATACGATCGTGTCCGGAACTCCGTGAAGTCGAACTATCTCCCGAATGAAGATCCTCGCATAGGCCTCGGCTGTATAAGTCGTCTTCACTGGAATAAAATGTGCTGACTTCGTCAACCAGTCCACTATCACCCAAACAGAATCATTCCAATCCATGGAAATGTCTGCCCACTTCCACTCTGGAATGGGTAAAGGCTGAAGTGTCCTTGCCGGTCTCTGATGCTCTGCCTTCACCTGCTGAAAGGTAAAGCATCTAGCCACATAGTCTGCAACCTCTCTATGCATACCGCTCCACCAGAAATGTCTCTTCAAGTCCTCGCACATCTTGGTGGTTCCTGGATGCATTGTGTACCGAGTATGGTGTGCCTCATCAAACAACTCTCTCTTCAGTTCTGCACTGGCTGGCATAACCAATCTACCCTTCATCCGTAGACCTCCATCAGCTCCAATGGTCCAATCAGTCTTAGGCTCTTTGGAAATCTCCTCCTTTCGGATTTGAATCCAAGAGTCTCCCAACTGAGCTCTGACAACTCTGTCACTCCAAGATGGCTGTACTGTCACAGCTCCCAAAAATGCACTGGTTCCTCCAATCTCGGGTCTAAAATCAAACTGGCTAAGAGTAATAAGATCCCGATGTAGTGAACACCTCAAAGCCGAAATCCAATGTCGACGCTTCCTGCTTAAGGCATCTGCTAATCATGACTGGGATAGTTCTGCTCAGGCACCCTCAACTGCCGTGAGATATAAACTACTACCCTCTGAGTCTGCATCAATATGCCTCCTAAGCCTGCCAACGATGCATCTGTATATACGACGAATGTCCTGTCGTTGCTCGGAATAGTCAAAACCGGCGCTGTAGTCAACTTAGTCTTTAAAATATCAAAGGCCTTCTGGCACTCCATGCTTCATATGAACTGTACACCCTTCTTCGTAAGGTGTGTAATCGGCGTCGAAATCTTCGAGAAGTCCTGAATGAACTTTCTGTAATAGCCCGCTAAGCCCAAAAAGCTACGAATCTCTGTCACCGTCTTCGACGGCTCCCAATCAAGGACTGTCGTGATCTTAGTCGGGTCCACTGCTATGCCCTCTCTGCTGATGACATGGCCAAGGAATCTGACTTCTGAAAGCCAAAATTCGCATTTGCTGAACTTGGCATACAACTGATGCTCCTGAAGAGTCCTCAATGCTATCCGTAGATGCTCCTCATGATCCGCCTCCGATCTCGAGTAAATGAGAATATCATCGATGAAAACAATCACGAACTGATCTAAGAAGGGACGGAAAACCCGGTCCATCAAGTCCATGAATACCGTGGGTGCATTGGTCAACCCAAATGGCATGACCAAGAACTCGAAGGACCCATATCGAGTAAGAAAAACGGTCTTGGGAATATCCATCTCCCGGACCCGCAGCTGATGATAGCCATAACGAAGATTAATCTTTGAGAAATACTACGCACCCTGCAACTGGTCAAACAAGTTATCAATCCTAGGTAGTGGGTGCCTATTCCGGATAATGACCTTGTTCAACTCTCTATAATCTATGCATAATCTTATACTACCATCCTTCTTCATCACGAAGAGGACCGGTGCACCCCACGGAGAATGACTCCGGCGAATAAAACCCTGAGCTAGCAACTCGTCCAACTGGGTCTGAAGCTCCCTCATCTCAGCTGGTGCCATGCGATAGGGTGCGCGGGATATCGGGGTTGTACCTGGCTGCAACTCAATACAGAACTCTACCTCTCTCACTGTAGGTAATCCAGGTATGTCCTGAAGGACATCCTGATACTCCGAGACAACTCTAGTCTCTAATAACTCAGCACCCTGATCCCGTCGCATCACCTCCTCGATGTACGCCAGGAATGACTCCGCAAATCGGTTGCCCTGAGAGGTGGCTACAATCATCTCGGACTCGTCGGACGCTCGCAACTTGACTGTCTTCGCAAAACAGTCAATACTAATATGGTAGGAAGACAACCAATCCATACCAAGGATGACATTGAACTCGGACATATGCAACACTATCAAATCAACTATGAACTCTGACTCGTCCAAACTGACGGTACACCTCCTACAAACGCTCTCCAGAAGCGATACCTCACCTAAAGGGGTGGAAACTGATAAAGGGGTGTCTAGAGGCTGAGCCATGAGCTGGAGTCTATCCATAAATGCATGCGAGATGAAAGAATGCAAAGCTCCCGAATCAAAAAGAATACGGGCGGGAAAGGAATTCACAAAGAACGTCCCCTCCACTATGGCTCCGCTAGCTCCATGATCATGGGGAACTACTGCATAAACCCTGCCCGTGGCTGGAGACTGTTCTGCTGCTGGAGATGGAGAATATAGGACAATCTGCCCCTGAGGAACCTCCTGAACTGCTCGAACCTGTCCCTCAGTCCTCTGAGCTGCTGGCGGTGCCTCAAGCCTGTTCTGCTGGCCCTGACCTCTGCCCTGCTGGCGCTGCTGCTGCTGCTGGTTCGGACCCTTGCTCTGCTGGGCTTCTGCTGGTGCGCTACGACACTCTGATGCCTTATGCCCGACCTTGTGACAATTAAAACAAGATCCCTGGAACTTGCGCTGCTGATGCGCTCTCTGATCCTGTTGGGGTCCCCTTTTATAAGGGCCGTTATGCTGCTGCTGCTGTCCAAAAAAAGGTCTCTTGTTCTTGCTCTTATCCCTACTCTGTCCTGTCTTGGCCTTCCCTTCCTTATCCTTCTGGAACATAGTAGTCTCAATCTCCTGAGAAGTGGCAGCCTCAGCTACCTCCCTAACTGAATAAAAATCTCCTGAGAAGTGGCAGCCTCACCTCCCTCCCTAACTGAATAAAACCTCCTCGACATGAGGTACCGTCGGAGATTAGGGTGAAGCCCTGCTAAGAACATCTGAGCCTGACGCTCTCCCGTCTGCCACATGCCCGTGAAAACCGTCTCTCAAATCCGCCACTAACATGTCCCCCTGGGTCAATCGGGATAACTCGAGCTCCTTCCCAGTCCGTGCTGCATAAGAAATGTACTGCCCATCAAAGAAGTATATGAAGTCCTCCCAGGTGAGGGTCATCCTCTGCTCTGGGGTAAACTGAAGTCGGTACCATAGAATATTGCTCCCATCCTCCTTCCACTTATGGGCTGCAAGAGGGTCTGGTGACCCCTGGAACTCTGGTGCCCTCATCTTCTGATACCTCTCCACCATACGGAACCAAGCCTCCTGTTCTGTGGCTCTACCTGGGACTGCTAGAGGAATGGCTGCAGGCGTGACCTCTGGGGGTCTCTCTCTGACGGGAACAGTAGGTATCCCCTGCTGCTGAGCTACCGGTGGTGGTGGTGTCCGTGGTGCTATATGAGTCGTACCAACTCTTAATGGCTGTCATCTTGGGCAATGAGAGGAGGCATGATGTCCCCAAATACTGGGTACGGCACCTGCTACGGCTCGGGTAGGGGCCTGCGCGAGGCGCGGACTAGGCTGGCTGCTGAAATAGATAGACTGCTAACACTCGCGCTCACGCCATCTCCTTCCGAACAAAATCCTGCCGATCTATCTCTTCTCTCGTCTGGTGAATAAGAAATGCCCAAGTTTATGAGTCAAAACAGACCTTTAAAATAACGTATCACACCATTGAAATTTCACAACATATCAGTATTCACACAAATAACTTTTGAATTTACACCAATAATTGTCATAAAAAAAATTTCTCAAATTTGAGATATACGCATATATCGTCTACTCATGACTAGGAATTCCTTACGGACTCTATATCATGAACCCTAAGAAACTCTATCCTAGCTCCAACGACTCGACACAGGATGATCCTAAGGATAACGGAACTAGAGCTCTGATCCACTGTGACGTCCCGCTGGTTCACACAAGGCTGCAGTCCAAGGTAAAACCAAAGATATGTCAAACCTTGTCATGCACCACGACCGTGCAAAACATGTTTCACGGCATCACAATTAGCATCTATCTAGTAAGCAACAACAGGTGTAGGTACAGAAAGCAAGTAAAGATAACACAGAGAGACTGAGGAAATAATAATCAAAATTCATGTCTCATCATCCAACATACAGAAATACAGTCAAGGTCTGGTAAGATAAACCATGGAATTCAACGAAGTCTTAATACAAATATCTGACAACGAAAGAAATAAGGCACACAGTCTTTACAGAACTTCTAGAACAAGACTCATTAAATGTCTAACAAAAGGCCTACTGTGGAACTCCAAAAGAAAATATATAACTGTAAGGACCATGGATTTTTGATACTACTTAAAATATTTTTTGATAATTTAAAATATAAATTATTATTTTCAAAAGAGTATTTGTAATTTTCGATTTTTTATAATTTTCTATGATTTTAAAAACCTTAATTTTATATTTTAATTATTGATTTTGGTTAATTATAAATTAATGATTGTTTGTATTATGTTAATGTTTATTATGTTAGTGGTTTATTTTTTTTCATAATGAATTTCGCTAAATTATTCATGGATTTTCTCATTATCTTTTCTCTCCCTCTTAATATTCCTCTCTTTTGAATTCTTTCCAAAACTCCACAATAATACCCTAGTCACTCCCATCTTTTTGATTTCCTCCTAAACCACCCTCGCAACACGTACATGTTCTCTCTGCCATCTAAAATAGCCAGTAAGAAACGCCTAGCCTAACCCTATGTATAGGCTCTCCGCCTCTTCCCTCTCTCTTCACGGTGAACATCACCCCCTCCACCTCGTTTTTTCACGCCGCCATCACCATCACCCTCTCATTCTCTGTCAACAGCAGCAACCCAACTCCTCTTCCACCAACCACCCGACATCAACCTCCGCCTCCTTCCTCCCTTTTTTTTTTTTCCTCGCAGCGAAACCCGCCTCCACGCACACCAGCGCTCCTGCCGCGTGTCGCCGCATCACCAACCCGGTCACCGCCGCCGCCGACTTCGCCGCAGCCACGGCAACCGAACCCCTGACCTCGGACCTCGAACACGGCGCGACATCACCTGCTCACCGCTCTGTCTCCGTCGACCGCTGAACAGCTCGCGACGCGCCAATCTGCACCGCCTCCTGCAGCCTCCATCCTTGGCTGTCGCCGCCGTCGCCCCGCCCCTCCTCGAGCTCACGCCTCCACCTCGTCCCTGACCGTGCCGGCCGATGCCCAGCAGCCAAGCCCGACGCCTGCAACCGAGCCAGCCTCCCATCCTTCGCGCCTGAGGCCGTCTGCTTGGCAATCACTCCCTCTGTCGCCATCCCCTCTATGATCTCACCTGCCACGCCCCCCGTCGCGTGTCATCCACAGCGAGCCGTCAGTCCGCCGCTCGCTGCCCCTCTTCTCAGATCCGTCGTCGCGAGCTCCTTCTCCGCCGCCGGCCCTTCGACGAACCCGCTGCCTCCAACAACCCGCTGTGCCACGCTCTCCTCGTCAGATCCGACCCGCGTCGTCGACGTCGACTCGTTCGACGAACCCCGAGGCAAGATCCCGAACCTTGATTATTTTATTTCAATTATTAGTTTATCGTAAATTATTATGTGACTTGCCATTTCCTTGGCTTGTTATTCCATTATTTATATCCGTTATTAATTGATTGCGTAGATTAGACTGTAACATGATTAGTTATAGTGTATATTGTGATTTCTTATGTGAGATTGCTTGACATGAATAGCTGTGTGAAAGCTTGTTGTTTTATCACTTAGTTGTTATCCAATAGGAGAGACTGTACATGAAGACGACTTCTGTTAAAAGTATGATTTATAAGCGTGCTTCAAAGCATGGCTATACTTGCTCGACATCGATATCCCGATGTGAGGAGTCCCGAGTTCTCTCGATATCGATATCCCGGTATGAGGTTTCCTTGATTATTATTATTATTATAGCATTGACTAGACGATGCACTCTTGATCGGACATGTTGTGGGTCATGGTTATGTTCATAGTTTTTCAGAAGTCGTTCCACGGTAACTCCGTGGCTAATGCATAAAATTTCATGTACAGTTGCGTAATTAATATGGACGGAGAATATAGCATGTATATAAACGGGCACAGCGCTTTCTTGTTATCGTGATATCGTGAGTGTTATGTACATGGGCCAGAGGGCCAATACTTGACTTGAAGGCGGCCCCCGGACGACTTTACGGGGACCCGATTATATATATGAAAATATTCTTCCCCAATTCAAATAACATGTAAAACAAGAATGATATGTTTGTGTGCTTTATGGTGGACTTTGTTGGTTTTATGAGATGTAGACTAGTTGTATTCTGATCATACATAGAACGCGATTAATAATTAATTATCTACAATTTGAGACATAAGGTATATAATTTACAATTCGAGACATATGGTATATACATGAGGGTTTCCTTGTTTGGATTATTTCGCTCGACGTACTATGTCTCAAGTTATAGGTATTTAAGTATTAATTCCATCTAGTTATGTGATTTGGATACTTAGATGATTACCCTGTTGGCTAGCTGCGTGATCTTGACACTTGGATGGTTTTCTTAGATTCTTCTGATGATTTTATTCCGGTGATACATTGCATTTAGATTATTAGTAATTCATTTGCATATTATTATTATTATTATTATTATTATCACTGTTTTTCCTTTGGTCGTTCGATCGATCCTATTTCTCTCTGTGGGGTCTTGCCGTGCGTCATGCACCTGACGTACACCTGTTTTCTCTGGTGTACGTCAGATTTAGGAGAAGAACAGGTTCAACAGGAGCCAGAAGATTCTCAGTAGGAGTGCCTTGTAGATGAAGCAGAAGAAGAAGCCAAAGTTTAGTTATTCCCTCTAGTTGTTCGATGGTCTTAGGTTATTTTTTAGTTCTTTCTTTTTATTGATCGATGTATTTTTGTATCTCCTCAGCACTCATTTGTTCAGATAGCTTTGTATATGGGCATGTTGGCCTACATATTATGTCTGGGATGATATTCATTTATGATATGTATTATTTTATTCTGTGTTGTTCATTATATTCTTGCTATCTGTGATCGGGGACCTGTGAATTCGCATTATTTGTATTTCTTAACGCTTAGCGTATTAGATTGAGAAGACGGGGTCTAGCACTTATCTCTCCTCAGTCTAATACGTCGCGGGCTTGTTCACGTTCCGATTCCCGTGTATTTTGGGAAGCGGGGCGTGACAGGTTTTAGTGGTGGCCCATGCAGGTCACGGTTTTGATCACGGTCCCGAGTCCTCACTAGTAAGAATATAGTAGACAATTTAGATACATATCATATGTTATCTGTCAGACTATTCTTGAACCCTTATCCTATCTTCTTGATAGATTTCATTTCGTCCCTATATTATCATTTTTTGACTCCGGATCTTCCCACTGTTCCTTGTTTCTTGTCTCCTCTTCTTATGGATATTGTTCCATATCTTTCCTTGGGTTCTTATCTTAATTCCGAGGGCGGAATTTGTTTTAAGGGGGGTAGAATGTAAGGACCATGGATTTTTGATACTACTTAAAATATTTTTTTGATATTTTAAAATATTAAATTATTATTTTCTAAAGAGTATTTGTATTTTTTCAATTTTTTTATAATTTTCTATCATTTAAAAACCTAATTTTATATTTAATTATTGATTTTGTTAATTATAAATTAATATTGTTGTATTATTGTTAATTTTATTATTGTTAGTGTTTATTTTTTTCATAGGAATTTTCCCTAATTATTCATATTTTCTCATTATCTTTTTCTCTCCTCTTAATATTCTCTCTTTTGAATTCTTTCCATAAACTCCCCAATCAATCCCCTAATCACTCCCCATCTTTTTGATTTCCTTCCTAAACCAACCCTCCAATCACGTACATGTCTCTCTCCCTCTAAAATAGCCAGCTAAAGAAAACCCTAGCCTACCCTATGTATAGGCTCTCCTCTCTCTCTCTTTCACGTGAACATCACCACCTCCACCTCGTTTTTCACGCCGCCATCACCATCACCAGCTCTCTTCTCTCTTCTTTTCTCTCCCCTCAAAAGAACCCAACCAGCCGAACTCCAAGCTCGACCACCGCCCTCCGACAACCGCCAACGAACCCCGATGAGCCGTACCCCGTCGCCGGCGCCTGAACCCGACCAACACTCCGACCTCCCCTCGTCCTCCCCTGCACCGTCGTGCTCGCCTTCATCAACCGCCCAGGCCGCCGCCTTCCCTCGTCGCCTCCCCTCCACGCTCAGCCTGCCACCGCCGCCGTCGCGTTCAGTCCAGCAGCGAGCCGTCAGTCCGTCGCTCGCTGTCCCTCTTCTCAGATCCGTCGTCGCGAGCTCCTTCTCCGCCGCCGGCCCTTCGACGAACTCGCTGCCTCCAACAACCCGCTGTGCCACGCTCTCCTCGTCAGATCCGACCCGCGTCGTCGACGTCGACTCGTTCGACGAACCCCGAGGCAAGATCCCGAACCTTGATTATTTTATTTTAATTATTAGTTTATCATAAATTATTATGTGACTTGCCATTTCAATATTTATATCTGTTAGTAATTGGTTAATTAGATTAGTCTATGATATATTATTAACTGCGTGGGATTGCTTGACATGAATAGCTATGTGGAAGCTTGTTGTGTTATCACTTAGTTGTTATATAATAGGAGAGACTGTACATGAAGACGATTTCTGTTAAAAGTATGGTTTATAAGCGTGCTTCAAAGCATGGCTATACTCGCTCGACATCAATATCCCGATGTGAGGAGTCCCGAGTTCTCTCGATATCGATATCCCGGTATAAGGTTTCCTTGATTATTATTATTATTATTATAGCATTGACTAGACGATGCACTCTTGATCGGACGTGTTGTGGGTCACGGTTATGTTCATAGTTTTACAGAAGTCGTTCCACGGTAACTCTGTGGCTAGTGTACAATATTTCATGTACAGTTGCTTAATTAATTTGATAACATGGGGTTATAAAGGGGGATTTGACGGAGAATATAGCATGTTTATAACGGGCACAACGCTTTCTTGTTATCGTGATATCGTGAGTGTTATGTACATGGGCCAGAGGGCCAATACTTGACTTGAAGGCGGCCCCCAGACGACTTTACGGGGACCCGATTATATATATGAAAATATTCTTCCCCAATTCAAATAAACATATGGTATATACATGAGGGTTTCCTTGTTTGGATTATTTCGCTCGACGTACTACGTCTCAAGTTATAGGTATTTAAGTATTAATTCCATCTAGTTATGTGATTTGGATACTTAGATGATTACCCTGTTGGCTAGCTGCGTGATCTTGACACTTGGATGGTTTTCTTAGATTCTTCTGATGATTTTATTCCAGTGATAGATTGCATTTAGATTATTAGTAATTCATTTGCATATTATTATTATTATTATTATCACTGTTTTTTGCTTTGGTCGTTCGATCAATCCTATTTCTCTCTGTGGGGTATTGCCGTGCGTCATGCACCTGACGTACACCTGTTTTCTATGGTGTACGTCAGACTTAGGAGAAGAACAGGTTCAACAGGAGCCAGAAGATTCTCAGTAGGAGTGCCTTGTAGATGAAGCAGAAGAAGAAGCCGAAGTTTAGTTATTCCCTCTAGTTGTTCGATGGTCTTAGCTTATTTTTGTAGTTCTTTCTTTTTCATTGATCGATGTATTTTTGTATCTCCTTAGCACTCATTTGTTCATATAGCTTTGTATATGGGCATGTTGGCCTGCATATTATGTCTGGGATGATATTCATTTATGATATGTATTATTTTATTCTGTGTTGTTCATTATATTCTTGCTATCTGTGATCGGGGACCTATGACTTCGCATTATTTGTATTTCTTGACGCTTAGCGTATTAGATTGAGAAGACGGGGTCTAACACTTATCTCTCCTCAGTCTAATACGTCGCGGGCTTGTTCACGTTCCGATTCCCGTGTATTTTGGGAAGCGGGGCGTGACAATAACTAACTAGACAGCTGAAGCTAAAATGCATCGCCATCAACCTGCGACTCTCCGGGCTCCTGGCTCGTTACCTGAAAGGGGGAGGGACAATGAGCGTCAAAGCGCTAGCGAGTAACATCATAACCAACCCCAAGGGAACAGGGCTCGTTGTATTAGAAAATACAGATAATACATAATAGATCTAAAATCATTGATCTTACTAAAGAGGGTTTTAGTATTTAGAAATTTACAACACGAGAATAGGTACGTCGAGCAAAATAATCCAAACAAGGAAACCCTCATGTATATACCTTATATCTCAAATTTGTAAATCTCTAAATAACAAACCCAAGGTCTAATACAGAAGCAATAATAAAAGAAATACAACTAATCTTAGAGCATAAATACAGTGCCATGACATAGCCTACATGAGTATCGCGTTATCATGTTGTAATCTACATAAATGTCATGTCATAAAACTCCTGTGAGGAAGCCATATACAGGGTTAAGAAATATGTCCGATACAGGAACTAGATACTGTGATTTCCAACCACATGGAATAAGTGGCAAATGTCCAACACGAGGACTAAAATGGATTATAGTCCAACACGAGGACTTCTATGGATTATAGTCCAACACGAGGACTGAGAAAAGGTGAAAATATTGCTAAGATACATAGTGAAATTTACCTATATAAATTCACAATCAAATCAGTGTGTATATCCACAATTTGTACACTCAGGTCTTCTATCATGCATGAACACATAGTAAGACTAAAAACAAGAGTCAGATGATCTAGGCAAACTCTCAAACATGAGAAAAATACACAAAACAGAAAATTTGCAACAGACTGTGCGACAATCGACCGACCCGGTCGACCGCACTCTGATACGAGCCTGGCGGTCGACCGCTGCGGCATCTCGGGCGACCGACCAGACGCGCGGTCGACCGGTGTGGTCGACCGCAGCATTTCTCCCTAACAGCGAGCCCAGCGGTCGACGCCCCGTCGACGCCAAGCGGACAGAACCCAAATACTGGTTTACTGTCACTCGAACGCCTGGACCAGGAATTTTGATGCTATGGAAAATAAGTTCTAACTTCTCTAAAAATCATTAGTAGAAGAACAATGCATTTTTAAGTATATAAAACCATATACCAAAATTCTAATACAAGAGAAACAAGATTTAACACGTTATGATAAAGTAAAAATGATTTAACTCTGTTAAGCAAATTTCAATCTAGCTCTTGTTGATAAAAAGTCCTTGTGAGCTTTAAAGTTTGAAACATGATCCATAACATTACCATATAGTAATCTACTATCTACAGAAAATACGATTTTTGGCCAATATATCGGACAATAAAAACTCAAACTGGCATGAAAACAAAGGGGTGGAGTTGGGGGAAAGTTTACTCGGCCTCTGTGAGAAATGAATCCTAATCTGCAGGAGGTTGATCCTTGCTGAACCACAATCCCGCTGAAATCCTCAGACTCCTCCCAAATCAGCCAGCAAGGAGAATTAGGGTTTTAGGGAAGAGAGGGGGCTAGGTTTTGTTTCAGATGCTGAGAGAGGCTCTCTCGCACATTAGCTGTAATCAAACTCACAAACCCGACCCGAAACCCTTTGAACCGCGAACTGAGAAAAACTCTCTGACCGGCGTGCGGCGTCGACCGACGCGGTCGAACCGCCCACGGTCGAGGCGGTCTCGACCGCGGTCGGTGCGACCGCACGTCGACCGCGTCGCGAGCCGCACAGTAGACAAGAATGCTGCTGCTAGGCATTTAAACTGCTGGTCATTTAACTTCGAATTTCTGCTCACATAGAAACACTTGATGTTCAAACACAGATAATTACGTTCATCTGACTATATAATTATATATATATATATATATATAATATATATTACTATATATATATAATAATTAATATATATAATATATACATATATAAGTATATATATATATATATATATATGTATATATATGATTATTTATCATAAGAGAATTATTCACTATTAATAATTCACATATATTTATTATAGCAAATTTCGTGGTTTTACAGTCGGACGGCCTGATAAAGAGAGTCACCGACGGGCACCATTTGACGCTGCATGAGTTGACTACTAACGCGGTGTTGACAGACGAGGTGAGGACAGAGCTCAAAAAGCCTCAGTTTTTGTTTGGTGATACCACGACCGATCCTTCAGCCCTGTTGATCAGGGAGAGCAGGTGGCTTCGCGTAGTGGACGGGGTTCACTACTATCTTCCCAGCATACCGAGATGGTTCTCGATTGTCGAGTTGAGGTCCCTTGCAGTCCCAAGAGTGATGAACTGGGATTTAACTCCAACTCAAGACGGGGTGACTTGCGGTGTCTTTACGAGCTCCACGGCCGGGTACGGGGTGGACAGCTCCTGCAAATGTGTGACCACTCTACTTCCTGGCCTACCGTTCAACGAGTTGCCCGCCGGGGAGACGACAGCGGTCACGAAGACTTTCCGTCATCGTTTCTTCCAAGCTGGTGGGAGATTTCCCCCAAAGGACTTCAGAGCCCCGGGGTAGATCTACTCCGCGCCTGGTAGCAACACCTTGTGGTCCAAGATTACTGACTATGTTTTGGCCGAGAATTCTGACCTCATGGATTCAGAGCTGTACGTGGCCATTCGGGCCACTCGACATGGTTTGAAGATTAATACTCCTCAGTTCCACAGCATCTTAGAACTGTATTGTGCGAATAGTGGCACGTTCTTCACCCCTAATGGCGAACTCGGTATAACTCTCCACGATATGTATGACGTGTCAGGGTTACCCTTGGGAAGCTTCCCTTACGAAGAGTACGTCCCTGGTCAAGATGAGATTGACCAACTTTCAGACCGCTCCCCCTTGGTGGTTGAGACACTATGGGAATTGCTCTGCCACTACCATATATGCCTCAATACTTTAGGGGCGGTAGACCACAAAGGCAAGAAGAAGAGGGCTCTAGGGATCAGCCATAAGAATTTGGCCGATTACTTATTCCCGGAGAATGACATCAAAGGAAGACCTACTCTACCGCTGGGCGAGTGTGACCAGACCGAAGTGGAGAGGCGAACAGCCGAAGGGGGAGCTACCAGGACTCTTGAGTATGACGAGGGCGCATTCAAATTCGGCACGGTCTTCCATTCATTTCACCACCAGGCCAAGTCCCCTATATCCAAGAAGGCTCTGCTCGCAGGGTACCTCATGTTATGGTTGAAGAGGTGCGTGGTCCCCACTTATTCCTTCGAGGCGCTTCCGGTGGAGGTCGTGTATCATGCGGTTCGCTTAGCCCACGGGAAGTCCTACGCGTTGGTGTCGGCGATGGTAGCGTGTATCCATCGGGGTTTTTGTTTGGTGATACCACGACCGATCCTTCAGCCCTGTTGATCAGGGAGAGCAGGTGGCTTCGCGTAGTGGACGGGGTTCACTACTATCTTCCCAGCATACCGAGATGGTTCTCGATTGTCGAGTTGAGGTCCCTTGCAGTCCCAAGAGTGATGAACTGGGATTTAACTCCAACTCAAGACGGGGTGACTTGCGGTGTCTTTACGAGCTCCACGGCCGGGTACGGGGTGGACAGCTCCTGCAAATGTGTGACCACTCTACTTCCTGGCCTACCGTTCAACGAGTTGCCCGCCGGGGAGACGACAGCGGTCACGAAGACTTTCCGTCATCGTTTCTTCCAAGCTGGTGGGAGATTTCCCCCAAAGGACTTCAGAGCCCCGGGGTAGATCTACTCCGCGCCTGGTAGCAACACCTTGTGGTCCAAGATTACTGACTATGTTTTGGCCGAGAATTCTGACCTCATGGATTCAGAGCTGTACGTGGCCATTCGGGCCACTCGACATGGTTTGAAGATTAATACTCCTCAGTTCCACAGCATCTTAGAACTGTATTGTGCGAATAGTGGCACGTTCTTCACCCCTAATGGCGAACTCGGTATAACTCTCCACGATATGTATGACGTGTCAGGGTTACCCTTGGGAAGCTTCCCTTACGAAGAGTACGTCCCTGGTCAAGATGAGATTGACCAACTTTCAGACCGCTCCCCCTTGGTGGTTGAGACACTATGGGAATTGCTCTGCCACTACCATATATGCCTCAATACTTTAGGGGCGGTAGACCACAAAGGCAAGAAGAAGAGGGCTCTAGGGATCAGCCATAAGAATTTGGCCGATTACTTATTCCCGGAGAATGACATCAAAGGAAGACCTACTCTACCGCTGGGCGAGTGTGACCAGACCGAAGTGGAGAGGCGAACAGCCGAAGGGGGAGCTACCAGGACTCTTGAGTATGACGAGGGCGCATTCAAATTCGGCACGGTCTTCCATTCATTTCACCACCAGGCCAAGTCCCCTATATCCAAGAAGGCTCTGCTCGCAGGGTACCTCATGTTATGGTTGAAGAGGTGCGTGGTCCCCACTTATTCCTTCGAGGCGCTTCCGGTGGAGGTCGTGTATCATGCGGTTCGCTTAGCCCACGGGAAGTCCTACGCGTTGGTGTCGGCGATTGTGGTATGCATCCATCGAGGACTCCGCATATTGACGGCCTAATTTTGCCGTGTGTCGACTGTCGACGAAGGGGAGGGTAAGGTCATCAGGACTCCTAATCCTAGAGTGGGGATACCCTACACTTACTTGATGGTGTGGTTTGTCTACCACTACAAGTGCTTGATGAGCGCCCCAGCGACTCTTCAAGGAGACAGGTTCGTTCCGTTCATCCAGCGCCTGGAGAGATGCTCTCCTATTTCAGCTATTATAACTTTCGCCGGTTCTTCCCCTACTTCAGTGGAGGAGGATATGGTGAGTCACTTAGGGACGTATCGACGGTGGACCATCACACTGTTCTTTCCTGTGGCACTTTTCTATGGTTGGTGAACATTCGACTGGGGTATCACATCCTGCGAATAGGTTCTGTGTGCTACCTCGAGCCATACATCCCTTGCAGGTTTGCCCGCCAGTTCGGGTACGACCAACTGTATGTGGGAAACATCAATCCCCACTTACACTTCGAAGGAGAGCTAGTGGATGGTGCTCGGGGATGGTTCTAGACTCACGCTGGTAGTAATCATGCTCATTTTGAGCTACCTGCAAAGGATCGTGATCTGCACCATACGCTCCTATATTGCCGGTGGTATCGGGGCGCTAGCGCTACTCCTGAGGGCTTCTAGTTCTAGAGTTCCTGTCTGTTGGAACACGGGCATCATCCAAGGGGAGCTCCTCGCTCTTCGAGGCAAAAGGGCTGCCAAACTGCTAGAGAGTTGTTTTCGGAATATCCTACTGAACACACCGAGGGTTTTGATGCAGATTTAGACGAATCCGGGGCACCTGAGGCTCAAGCTCCTTCCCCTAGTCTTTCGTTGGACCCCACCGGTGGGCAGAGAGAATCTGACGAGTTAGTTCGGGAGGGCGAACGTCTAGAATAGGCCTGGAACATGATAGCTGGATGGATGGGGATGCCCCTCCTATCTCTGAGTAGCTCGCTTCTCTCTAAACGACAACTGGAGACAGCGGCCGAAAGCTCCCGAGTGGAGACGGCCAAGAAGGCCCGTCGTGAAGAGACGGTTGAGGCTACTAGAGCAGCAGAAGGCCAAGATAACGTTGCTCAGGTGATCATTCCTGGAGTGACCGCTTCCGGGACTGGGGCTATTTCATTCGCTTCCCTGCCGCCCGGGGATAGTCGCTGTAACTACGAGATTCTCCTCCACGAGTCTGGTGTGAGGCCATAGGCGGGAGCCTCAACGACCCCTACGATTGTACCAGGAGGTAATCCTTAATGCCGTACTCTCAGGTGTAATGTCAAATCCACACCCCCTGACGTTTGTGTTGACTTTATGTAAGTACGGTTGAGAAGGTGATTTTCATCCCTTCCGATGAGGAGGAGGGAACTGGGGATGAAGAGGAGCTTGGTGGCTTAGGTAAGGGTAAGATCTAGCGTCGCTGACCCAAACACACTGAACTGTCAATAGGGCTCCTCTCGAGGGGCATTTACTAACCCTCTTCTTGTATTCACAGTTGACCCATCTCATGAAGCTGCTGGTAAAGAGGATCCTCCCTCTTGGGCGGGCCATTCAGCCGGAGAGATGGGTGAATCAGAGGCGGACGATGACGTCTCAATTCATGAGGTGATATCGAGTGAGGAGGAGGCATTGGCTCACGAAGAGGTGCCAGACCAACAAGGGGAGATCCCTATTCCTGAAGAAGCGTTGGCCGGGGGTGGAGCGCCGACGCAGGAGTCTCCGATCCGAGGGGAGACACCCGCTCGACTGGTGACCGCTTCCACTTCCTTGGTGACTGCCGGCATTCGTCGGCTGGCGCTTCGATTTTGACGGCCTCTGCCACCACTTCCACTGTCATGACTACCGGCCCCTTGATCGAGGCTTTGGCTATGACGTCTGCGGCAGATGAGGCTACCCTCTCTCCTTTGGAGCGTTCGCGCAAAAGAAAGGTGGCTCGGACCCTTGCTAACTTCCAAGACACTCTCGCGGACTATATCAAGCTCGCATTGGAAGATAGCTACCCCTTCGAGGAGTTCAAGGATGACCTCGATTATGATATGGTTTTCCTGATTAAGAAGCTTGGTGCTACCGTGGCTACACCGTACTTTCAGCGTCTGGAAGAGGTAGAGTGGGCTATCCGACAGTTGCTAATCCTCCGCGCGAAGAGTTCCGAGATCGTTCATCTCGCGTTCGGCAAGATTCAAGCAGCATTGGAGGAGCGCGACCGCAGACTGAATGAGACCATGTCTTTAGAGGCAAGGTTGTCGGAAGAGTTGGAGCGTGTCAAGGCCGAGAACGAACGAGTGAGCCACGAGCAACAAATGGCTGACTCCCGCCTCTCTCGCTTATCCTTGGAGATAGCGAAGCTCAAGCAAGTCATTGCTAATGCGTAGGCCTCACTAGCTACCTAGGAGAAGGCTCGTGAACAGCTGGTAAGGGAGTTGGAGGAGCTCGAGTCCCGATGGCAACTGGTCGCCGGTTCTATTGAGGAGAAAGACCGAGCCCTCAAGGAGGCCAAACACACCATCCAAGACTTGGTTTCGCGCACTGAGGAAGATCTTCGCCGAGAGATCCTAAGGAGGATTGAGCTTCGCCATGCTGGGGAGATTCGTGAGGTGGAGTCACGGTTGAGAGCTTTGTAATTTGTTTTTCATTCTATCGTTGTATTAGAATTTCTTTTAATGAATAGAATTTTCCTTTTGTTCCTAGTCATTATCTCTCTTGTGTGCGCCCCATTCCTCTTTTTTTTGTTATTCAACACGGACCCGCACTAGCCAGAGTTTGGCCGCAAAGGGGATCCTCGTTGCGGGCGGGTTCCAGCTGTGGGCGGGTTCCAGCTACTGGGCGGGTTCCAACTGTTGGTGAACTCTAGCTACCGATGGGTTTCAGCTGCAGGCGAGATCGGGACTGACTCGAGCTTCAGAGTGGCGCACGAGCCCGATCAGCTCAACCATTAAGCGAGCTCGTGCGTTACGAGTTTAAATGACGACTTCGACCTATGGGCAGGCTCCGCTCTTAGTGGGCCACGTGTCAACTTGAGCATTGATACGCTCGTCAGTTAAGACATCATGGGCATGTTGTTTCACATTAAAGACAGCGTAGTGGGCCTCTTCATTCCCCACGCCTAATCTAGACCATTGGTTGAAGATCGTGTCTAGAAACTGCCAGATCCTAGCCGTTCATGCGAGATCCCGAGTTGTTCGGCCTTACTCTCGACTGTTTGGCTCTGAATGGTCCAATTGAGCAGCGAACAATCGTCCAGGCTATGAGTATTTAATGACCTTCCTCCTTGTTAAGGGAGGTCGTAGTTTTATGGTTGTCTTCTCTGGAGAGAGTCCAAGTTTCCTTTTGTTGCACTCGGAATGGCATCGAAGATGAAGGGAGTTGCTTCAAAGAATAGGACAGAGGTGTCCTCTTCGGGCGTCGCCGAAGCCGCTGCCACCGAAGGTACCCTTTTGTCCCAATTTTTATGCAGTTCAGTTAAAGTGTCGCAAGTCGAGTAGGTACTTCTCGCCTAACTCTTTCCTGTGTCGTTATTATGTTACGCAGCTCAAAAAGAGGTGCTGACGACCGAAGAGCGTGTGGCCGAACCCATTCTGATTTCCGACGAAGAATCTGAGGGTACCACGACTTCCTCCGCCTCAAACCCTGTTCCACCATCTAGTGCCGAACCCTGCCTCGAGACTCCACCTATCGTGGCGCTCACTCCGGGTCAAGAGACTGTTTCCTCAGATTCCTTATCCATACAGGCTTGCGTTGCAGAGTTCGAGAACGCTATGAAGCAGGTAATTTCCCTTGTCAGTCTTGGCATGGGAACCTACAATGGCTTCAAACAGTCTCTCCTGGATCGTATGGTCGACCTCAGGCGGCTGGGCGAACACCAGCTTGCTACACGTTGCATGCAGAAGCTCCTCTTTCTGGAGTCACGTTTGACAAGTCTAGAGACCTCGCTGCAAGAAGATCCAGAAGCTGGTGTAGAGACTCTCTTGTCTCACGCTAGATGTCGGGAGGCCTGGGATCAGGAAGTCCGCTCCAGGGAAATAACAGACTTGGAATCCATTGTCGCTTTCTGGGTGGGTCAGCAGTGCTCACTGGATTGAGGGCCGAACTGGGGAAGGCGGAGGCGACTCTGAGGGGGCTTCAATCTGAGAGTGCAAAGGTCAGCAAGACTGCCGAGGAGGAAACTCAAAGCCTTCACACATTGCGCCAGGAGGACGCTGCCGCCAGGTCAAGCTTTGAAGATCAGGCACGGAGAGAGGCTGAAGACAAAGCTAGGGAGGACCACGCGAGAAGGGTAGCCGCGGTTAAAGCAGAGCTTACATCCTTTAGTTTGTTGGACTAGGCTCTTAGGTCTAAAACCGTGTTAAGACATTTTGCTTTATTTTGCTTTTGATGTTGTGTTATAACTTGTTTGATTGTGAAGTTATAACTTGGTTCAAACGTACTGTTTTAAGGGTGGATGAATGTTATGCCTTTTTGGTTTCCCAAACGTGTTTGTGCATGCCTCCCTCCCGATCGTTGCTGCCTCTTATCTTTTAGTTTTTATCTTTCTTTGTGAGGCCGAAGCAGGTGAGCCTTCACTTACTGGCGAGTTCAAGCTACCACTAAATTCTAGACACAGGCGAGTTTAAACCGCTGGTGAATTCCGACTACAGGCGAATTCAAGCCGTAGGCGAATTCGAGCTGTGGGTGAATTTTGACTGTGGTCAAACTACGCTGAAGATGAAATTAATGCAAATCTGGGGGGAATCCACATGTCTGATCGCGATCTCAAGTGCCCGCTAACTGGACTGACATTGGCACATCGTCTCGCATTAAAAGCGGTGTAATGGATGGTTCGGCCACCCATCGGGACCATTGGATGATGGACACGTACTTGGTCTGTACGCCATATGTGGCTTTCTTTTCTTATCAGAGGGGGCACTGTGTTGATTGTCTCCTCCTTGTTCAAGATGGCACTGCGAGCGAAGGCGTCTAGCGCGAAGAAGACCGGCAATGATGCCTCTTCTTCGGCCTTCACACCTGACCGTGATCCGAAGCCTAAACCCTCGGACTCCGTTCTGACTCAGTTAGAGGAGTTGGAGGACGCTGTGAAATGAGTGATCTTGCTCGTTGATCAGGGTCGTGGTACTTTCGCAGAGGTGAAGCAGTCCCTCTCAGATCGTGTGGCTCGCCTCCGTTATCCGGGTGACTTCATGCTCAGAGTGCGTTGCTCAATGAGGCTCATCGATTTGGAATTGCTCCTGACGAAATTGGAGGATTTGCGACATGCGGATTTGGAGTCCGAAGTGAAGCTATTCTTGGCTCCAGTCCGTCGTCACGCCGCGTGGCAACAAGAGTACCGCAGGTGAGATATAGAAGACAAAAGGGCCCTCATTGATCATCTGGATCTTTGGTACCGCCTATTGCAATCTGACATTGAGTCTGTCGCTTCTTCGATCCTTTTAGGTTCGACTCCGCATGTAGAGGGGGAATTGATTTTGACAGGCCTGCGCATTCAGAGCGAGACGATGGAAGGCGACCTCGCCAGAGAGAGGCGCAATCTTCCGCTGCTGCTTCAGGAGGATGCTGCTGCTAACACTTCTTTCGAGGCATGGATCTGACATGAGGCAGAGGACAAAGCTCGTGCCATGCATGCGGAGAAGATAGCCACTGTTAGAGCCAGACTTGCATCTTTCAAGATCCTAGAATAAACCCGTAGGATAGGAGTAGACTCAAGATGTTCTGTTTCAGTTTTGTTTCTTGAATGTAATGTTATGACTCTCTTAGTTGTAAAGCCATAACTTTGTTCAAATGTACTATCTAGAAGCATCTAATGAAGTTTGCACTTTCTCATCGTACACATGCTCTTTCCATGTTTTGTTGTGTCGCCATTCAGCGTCTCGTTTATGTGGCGGGTAGACTCAACTACCGGTGATTTCATGCCGCAGGCGAAGTTTTGTTCTACAAGCTCAACTCGAATCCGGGCTTATTTGTGCTGCATGCAAAATTCGAGTGTCGTCGAGTCAGTTTTGCAGGCGAAACTCGAGCTCCGGCGAATTTATGTTGCAAGTGAGACTCAAGTGCGAGCAAGTTCGTGATGCGGACAAAACTCAAGCGATGGCGAGTTTGAACTGCCAGCGAAACTCAAGTACAGGCGAGTTTGGGCTGCAACGAAAATATTGGCGAGTTTCAGCCGCAAGCGAAACTCAAATGATGGCGAATTGTGCTGCACGCGAAACTCAAATGATGGCGAGTTTATGCCACGTGTCTGCCTGTGGGCCCAAGTGCTTGTCAGCCAGGGTGATGTGGGCGCGTCAGTTCTCATTAATTGTAAAGTGACGGAATGCTTCGCCTTCCGCGCCCAAACCGAACGGTCGGTTTGGAGTCCTAAGAGCAGGGCTTTTATGGGCGTTGAGCTCGAAGCGTCGTGGGACATCTGAGCCGTCCGATCCACTTGAGGCAGCAAATCTCGACCATCCTCTTTTGGCTATATAGTGTACTTGCCATCTCTTCAGCAAAGTTCTCGTGTCCACGAAGGAATTCACCGGAAGAGAATTGCTGCAAAACCTCTCTGACTCATGGCCTCTGTGTCCGATCATAGCACCTCTGAAGGTGTTGATTCCTCTGCCACCGTCATCGGCGTCGGTGTGTCGTCGGCTTCCCCCACAGGCTCGCGCTCAAGGGTCTCTGGGGCACAGACCATGCACCTCCATCCACAGTGTTCGACACTTCCTCTTAGCGGTTGAGGACCTGCTAACGCTGAACTGCGCGCGTTATGCATCAGTGTGGGCGGCTGGAAAAGTACTACAACGTGCTTCCCCTCATGGAGGAGGGTCTGGAGGTGGTCCGCCGTGTGGGTGGTCCCCAGCTCGTACGATGATGTGAGCGAGAGCTCGATCATTTAGAGGGGTGGATGTATCACCTGGAGGGCCTGGCGTAAGCCGACGCTTCAGACATACCATCGCCTCTTGTGATGCGCTTCATGTCCGAGTGCGAGGATCTGGCGAAGCGCATCCAGGCGAGAGAGGCCGAGCTCAAATGTTTTCGCAAGCAACATCATGCGGTGTTGGCTGAGATGGATGCCTACACGGACGCCGCTTTCTTTGAAGACGCTGGGTCCCTCAAAGGCGAGGCAAGGCTGCGAAAGCTCGAGCGTGAAAAGATGAGGCTCAGTCACGTTACCAAAGCGGTGGCCGGGGCACTTCAACTTCTCCGCCAAGAGGAAGAGGATGGCGAGGCTACTCTCGCCAGGCTTCAGCATAGGCAGGAGGCGGAGACCCGTGCCAGACAGGCAGCAAAGCTTGCGGCTATCAAGGCGAACATCTCCAGCTTTAGCCTTTTGAAGTTAATGTAGTGCGTCCAGATCTTTTGTTTAAACACTCTTTTGCAATTTTGTTGATGCTTACCGCATCATAGCTCAAAACTCTATGTCTGTGATTTTGGCCCGTAATGGCCTTTTATTATATTTATCTGCTGTTTTTCATGCACAGTTTTCTTTTTAGTTTCTGCGTTTGATCTTTGCCTAGGACTATTGGTTAGTCCATGATGACCATTGTGTTGGATTCGGCTGTGTTGTTTGGCGCCTGATTCGAGCCATTTACACCATCTCTTGTAGTGTGTCGAGCCTTCGACGAGTCTGTCTTGGACATAGTCGCTAGGATCTCCTTCTGCTTTTGGTTGTTCACAGTGTGGGGTCGGGTTAACCCCGCCTTTCGCATTGTAGCTCAGGCGAAAGCAAGAGGGTAACGCTTAACTTGAAGCGAAGGGTGATTGCTTATGCTTGCGCTCAGCTGAGTATCCCAACAAAGACTTGCCATTTGGCGAGTTGTTGTCTGGGGGAACAGTTGGACATGTCACCTATCGAGCCACCCTTGATAATTATCGCCGTCTGCGAGGACGATGTATATGATAATCGAATCGTTCAGGGATATAGGAATGTGACGATCGATTGCTGTAGGAGCCATCGCGTGGTAGGCCACTACCCATCGGTTATTCTAAGAAAATATTAGGATAGCCGGAATAGGTCAGGTAGTTCAGGGATGTTGGAGTGTGACTATTGACCAAAGTAGTAGCACATCGCATGGTAGGTTACTACTTAGGCTGTGTTACTTGTGGGAATAACGGCGCCAATCATCAGAGGTGATCATTAACATGATGGAGTTAAGTTGCGATTGGAGCAACTATGAGGACTTATCATCCCATTAGAAGGGATTGATAAGTTGATTTTGTTAGAGGTGATAGTTAACATAACAGAATTATACGTTGCGATGTGAACGACTTTGAGGACCTACCATTCTATTGAAGAGGATTGATAGGTTGATTTTGTCAGAGGTGTAGTGTTAACATGATAGTGGGAGTTTGTTGCGATTTGACCAACTCTATGGACTTATCGTCCTATTGAAGAGGATTGGTAAGTTGATTTTGTCAGATGTGATAATTAACATAATAGGATTGTCTTGGTCTCGACTGTAAGAAGGTTGGATCAAATGGCGATCTAGGTCACGCTTAAGAACGCCGTTAGTAGCGTCTCATATAGGGTTTCCAATCGGAGTATATGAAGTAGGAATAGTTTAGCCTCGTGTACCAGTTGGAGGGAGTGAGGACCAGTTTAGACATCGGAGTATATGAAGTAGGAATAGTTTAGCCTCGTGTACCAGTTGGAGGGAGTGAGGACCAGTTTAGACTCATGCACTCGTGGGAAGGAATAGTTTAGCCTCGTGTACCAGTTGGAGGGAGTGAGGACCAGTTTAGACTCATGCACTCGTGGGATTTTGAAGGAGAACTAAGGGTAGTACTTCTTCAAGTATTTTCCATTGATGGGCATCATGATCTTATCGCCGTTCGGTTTGATGAGGCGATAGGCTCCATTCGAATAGACTATTTCTACTACGAATGGTCCCTCCCATTTGGACTGAAATTTGCCCTTCTTCTTAGAAGTGAGAATCATTGGCCGGCGATCGATTAGTACCAATTCTCCCTCCTTGAAGGATCGACGCTTGACTTTCTTGTCGAAAGCCCTGGCCATTCGGGCTTGATAGAACTCAATGTGTTGTTGAGCTTCCAGTCGTCTCTCATCCAACGCTTCGAGTTCTATGAGGCGCTGTTGATGATTATCCTCAGTCATCATCCCCACTGCCAGGACGACATGGAGGGATGGAATTTGAATCTCTAATGGTAACACGACCGCGTAGCCATATACCAATGAGTAAGGCGTGTTGCCGGTCGGTGTGCAAACCGTTGTGCGATACGCCCATAAGCTCTCATCCAGTTTCTCGTTCCAATCACGTTTGCTATTGGAAGTTAGCTTGGTAAAGATCTTAATGATTGTTTTGTTGAAGGCCTCGACCAAGCCATTCCCCGAAGGGTTATAGGCTGTGGAGGAAAAGTTCTGTATCTGGAATTTATCACAAAACCGGGTGAACGCATGACTAACGAATTGTGTACCGTTGTCATGGATGATACGTCGAGGTACGCCGTATCGGTATATGACATGATGTTTGATGAACTTAATCACATCATTGGTCTTGACTTCTCTTAAAGGGACGGCTTCGCCCCATTTGGAGAAGTAGTCGGTGATCGTGAGGATGAAGCGATGGCCTCTTGCCGACGGCGGGGATATTGGTCCGATTATGTCCATCCCCCATGCTTCGAAAGGCCATGACGCCTTTGTCGGATGTAGGTCTTCGGGAGGTTGATGCATGTAGTTGGTATGGATTTGACACGCGTGGCAGTGCTTTGCGTAAGCGACCGCGTCGCTAACCATCCCAGGCCAAAAGTAGCCCATCCTTCGTAGACGATCCTAAAGTTTGGGTCCGGGTTGGTGAGCTCCGCAAGTGCTGCCTTGGGCTTCGTACAGGGCTTCTTGTGCTTCTGTCTTTGAAAGGCATCGAAGTAACAAGCTGTCGTACGACCTTCGATACAACATCTTGGTGGTCGAATCGTAGTAGAACCTCAAGGCACGTCGTCGGATGGACTCTCGCTCCCTAGCATCTTCGGGAAACATGCCGTACAGGACGTAATTGATGATCGGGAGACGCCAGTCTTTCAGATCAGGCTAATCTGAAACTTGATGGGTGGCTTTCCCTTCCGGAACGTCCTTTAGTCGAAAGAGCCTTCGGCTTGCCACGTTGACCCATTGAGTCATCTCTAGTGGCTGGGCCAAGTTAACCGCCAAGGATACGAGGGCGTCCGCATGCGTGTTCTTAGAACGGAGCACATGCTCGATGTGGAAACTCTCGAATGACTCCACCAGCTTGGTAGCTGCTTTGTGAAGCGGGATTAGATCGTTGTTCCTTACTTCATACTCCCCCGTCATCTGTTTGACAATTAGCTGAGAGTCATCGTAGGCTTCAAGATATCTTATCTCTAACTCTCTTACTAACTCGAGTCCAATGAGTAGCGTGTTGTATTCAGCCACGTTGTTGGTGCATGGCTCTATTAGAGAGAAGGCTCGAGGTAATACGTGGTTATGCGGGGAAGTGAGGACCACCCCCACTCCTACAACGATGGATCCGCTTGTGTCGACACGAGACGCACCGTCAAAGAACATCTGCCAAACCTCTGGCGAAGAAGTTATGTTGACCTCAGGGGGTTCATCTGGTAAATCTTTGAATAGGTCAGTCTTCGCCCCTAGCGGATGACTAGCCATAAGATCACAGATAGCCTGTCCTTTGACTGACTTCTGTGGCATAAAGTGAATGTCATACTAAGACAATAGGAGTGCCCACCTGACCAAACGCCAGTTTAAAGCCGCAGGCTGCGTCATGACAACTCAGATAGGATTCATCCAGGAAATGATGTGGATGGTCTGGCCCACCAAGTAGTGTCGCATCTTTTGGATGGCGAACACTATGGCCAAATATTCCTTTTCGACCATCGGGTATCGCTGTTCGGCGCCTTGTAGGATTCTATTTAAGTAGTGGATGCCCTGCTCGTAGCCAGTGTCATCATTTTGTGCCAGGCGCCTTGTAGGATTCTATTTAAGTAGTGGATGCCCTGCTCGTAGCCAGTGTCATCATTTTGTGCCAAGAGGGCACCTCGAGAATGCTCCATAGCCTTGATGTAGATGAGGAATGGCTTTCCTGAGATTGGAGCCGCCAGAACAGGCGGATTTGAGAGATAATCCTTGATCTCTTCAAAGGCTCGTTGGCAAAGCTCGTCCCACACGAAGAAAGTACCTTTCTTCAGTAGTTTGGAGAAGGGTTGATACTTACCCGAAAGATTTGAAATGAACCTCCGGATGTAAGCCAATCGTCCCTGAAGGCCCCTTAGCTCCTTATGATTTCGGGGCGGCCAAAGCTCTTGAATAGCTCGCACCTTGTCTGGGTCAATCCGGATTCCTTTCTTCATGATGAAGAAACCGAGGAATTTACTGCTAGACATCCCTAAGAATGAATTTATAGGATTCATCTTGAGTTGATGAGTCCTCATGAGTTCGAACATTACCCTCAAGTCTTGGAGGTGGTCATCTTTACAGCGACTCTTCATGACCAGGTCATCCACGTAGCATTCGACCGTCTTCCACAGGTAATCTCGAAAGATCGTGCTCATGGCATGCTGGTAGGTTGCGCCAGCATTTTTGAGTCCGAATGGCATAACAGTGTAGCAGTACACCCTCATAGGAGTCCTGAATGAAGTGTGTTTTTCGTCCTCGGGGTGCATTTTGATTTGATTGTACCTTGAGAACCCATCCATGAAGGACATCCTCTCAAACCCACACGTGTTATCAATGATGACGTTAGTGATGGATAAAGGAAACTCATCTTTAGGGTACGCAACATTAAGATCCCTGAAGTCAATGCAGATGCAAATCTTACCGTTCTTCTTCAGGACCGGAACAATATTGGCTACCCAGTCGGGATGCTGTTCCTCTCTGATGAAACCATATTCGATTAGTTTCTTTACTTCAGCCTCGATTGCCTCCATGATTTGGGGACGAAACCGCCTCTGTTGTTGTTTGACTAGTTTGGCGTCTGAGCCGATGTTGAGGCGATGCATGGCGACCCGTGGGTCAAGGCCAGGTATGTCCTCATAATTCCATGTGAAGACGTCAATGTATTCCCGTATGAGGGTAATGAGTTCTTCCTTCTCTTGAGAGGGGAGACTACAACTGATGAATATAGGCTTGGGGTTCGTCTCATCGCACATGTTCACTTAGAGGATTTCATCTTCGGTCGGTGGTTCACGTTGCTCGAAGCGACAGTTCCACTGAGCGTTGACGTGGCGGTCCTATATCTCGTCATAAAGCGGGATCTGTCCATCCCCTGCCATTTGTTGGACCCTAGAGGGGGGGTGATTAGGGTCAAGAGGCTATAATTATGCAATAAAATTAAGACAAGCAAACCACAGTATTGTAATGCAATCAAAATAGAGGAGATAGGGTTAGGAATCGTTATCCTGTGACGCACGATATGTTAATGAGCTTCGGTCCGCTGACCTACGTCCCCGCTCCCCACTCTCGAGGAGAAATTCACTACACAACCCGGTTTAGAAGCCGGAACTTTGTCTACACAGCGATCCCCTCACGATCTCACACTACACAGTTGATCTCACTAGATCATACTCCCTCACAGTTGATCTACACAAGATCACACTCACAAGATAGTAGAAATGATGTAAGACTCTCTCTTTACAACGTCCCTATGGCAAAGAGAAAGAGCACACTGAAGCTGGGAAGTGAACACACACACAAAACTCAGAAGAACAGGTTTTGAAATTTAAGCTCTGTGAAAAAACAACGTCTCTGGTTTTTGCAAAAGCTGGAACCAAAACGTCGCTGAGATCTGTACTGAGCGGCGCTGAAAAAGGACAAAGATTACCGTTTGAAAAATACGGTGGTCGACCGACGAAATTTTCGATCGACCGCGATCCAGATCGAAAACGAGAAAAACAAACAGAGACTTCATCGGTCGACCGGTGCGGTCGACCGATTGGAAAAATCGAGCTCTCGGTCGACCGCACCGGTCGACCGACAAACTCTCTGCTATGTTTTTAATACTAAAAACAAACTGTTTGGAAAAAGAATTTTGCAGATAGGTCCTCATACTTGTGAAAAATAGTATTTTGTGAAAAACGCTTAAAAGCTTAAGTATGAAAACGTGTGTGTGAGTCCCAATAGCTTCAAGTGAATTCAATAACTCTTTGCCTACATTCTAATACTAGAGAGAGAATAAAAACTAGCTAATATCCTCAACGAGAATACAATTCTTGAGTCTTGATATAGCTTGAGTTTGGATGAAGCTTTTATATGAATTTGTTGTTCTTGAAATAACATTGCTTCATCACTATGCCTCCTCCTCCTTTGGATATCATCGTTGTAGCGCATATTCCATCCAATCCTCCATTTGTGGTACTAACAAGCTTGATATATGAATTCACTACATTTGTACTTAATAAGCCATTAGTACCGATAATGGTGGTTGTAAGAACATCCTCAAAACATAAGGGCTAACAATCTCCCCCTTTTTGATGATGACAACCAACCATTATATAAGGGCAAAAAAATAAAGATAGCTTATAGATAGATGCTCCCCCTATCTATGAGCTCCCCCTAAGTATATGCAACAAATGAGGAGATTTCTCCCCCCCTTTGTCACTATCAAAAATGGGGTAAAGAGAAATGCAAATTGCAGCTAAACAAGAAGCAATGTAGAACTTTCACATAGTGCATAAGCCCAAACCATTTCTTATGCGACAAAAATCATCCTCTACAAGAGGCTTAGTAAATATATCCGCTAATTGAGATTTTGTGTCAACAAATACTAGGGATACATCTTGTCTCTCTACATGATCGCGTAAGAAATGATGGCGCACATCAATATGCTTAGTTCTAGAATGCAAAACCGAATTTTTGGAAATATTTATGGCACTTGTGTTATCACAAAAGATTTTTATATTTTGAAAATTCAAATCATAGTCAACTAAGCTTTGTTTCATCTATAAAACTTAAGCACAACATAAGCCGGTGGCAATGTATTCCGCTTCCGTAGTGGACAATGCAACACAATTTTGTTTCTTGGAAGCCCAAGAGACAAGTGAATTTCCTAAGAATTGGCATGTTCCACTCGTACTTTTGCGATCTACCTTACATCCAGCAAAGTCGGCATCACAAAAACCATATAAATCAAAAGAGGTTCTTTTTGGATAAAATAAACCAATATTAAAAGTTCCATTAACATACTTAATGATCCTTTTAACCGCAATTAAATGAGATGCTTTAGGAGATGCTTGAAAATGTGCACATGCACACACACTAAACATGATGTCGAGTCTACTAGCTGTTTGCGGAAAAAGTCGCTGTATTCATTGCTGCATTCATTACAACTTTGATCGTTACAATGAAACAAAAATATAGTCTTTTTATAAGACCTCTAAACAATGAAAACAAAAGAAATACAACTCCTTTCAAACAAACGCAAGATCTGTTTGTCATCTCTTGCTTGCGTGGGTCTTTGGCCTGTGACGGGGATGTTGATATCCGTGGACCACCGGGGCACTCAGATCTGATCCGGATAAATCGGACAGAGCTTCGTCTATCCGCGGAGGGATATAGAAGCAGAGCTTCGTCGATCCGCGTCTGATCCAGAAATATCGGACAGAGCTTCGTCGATCCGCGTGAGATCTAGAAGCTATAAGCGTATACCTCGGCTAAAGCGAGGTATTAGCTCTTCTTAGTATTAACGCTAAAGGCTAATACTAAGGCTCGGACGGGTGATGAAGGCTCTGATCAAGACCTCTCATCTCCTTGTTGAAGCTCACGGGCACTCTTCACTGCAGCAGGGCTTCGCCAAGCTCTCCAAAAATCCTCCCCCTCTCTCTCTAGCCTTGCTCCAAGACAAAAGAATTCCCAGCCCCTTGAATGAGGACCCAAGGGGTCTATTTATAGGCCAAAAGGAGTGTGGGGGGTAGGTAGGGGGTGAGGACACCCCTAGGTGTCTCGGCCAGGCCGAGACACCCCTGGGGTGTCTTGGTTTTGCCAAGACACCCCTCGGGTGTTTCGAGCTTGCCGAGACTCCGTTTAGGTGTTTTGTTGGTTCCCCTGTATATTCTTCGTCCGGATTCGGATTTGAGTGATTCCGGGTGCGTTGGATGCGCGACGAAGAGTTTGACCCGCTCTGGTGATTGGATTATCTGTAGAGTGGTCGAGGCATGAAGGGCGTTGTCCTTTTTGTGAACAGTGCCGGGCTTCCCGATTGGTCCGGGTCTTCGTGATTCCGAAGTCCTATCCGCTCACGTAACTCATCGATTCACTTCGGTCGTTCGTCGATGTCGATTAGGCTCATGTGGATTGGATGGTGACGTTCATCGTCGCTCGTTAACACTGAACCGGTTGTGGAGAACTATAGGCAATTTTCGATGCCTACAGATACCCCCTCCAAAGTGTTCCTGACTCGTTTCTTTTATAGAAGAGGCTGGAATACTTTGGATGTGATTGATCTGGCCTTCAGTCGGCGTAGTTAGCTTCAACTCTTGACTCTTTCGATTTTCGGTCTATTCGATGCTTTGACGAATATCCGAAGTTCTTCCAGCGCTGTGTTTATCGCTTGGCCGTCGTCGGAGTCTCGAGTGTGCAGCTGATGAATTGAGTTTGGCTCGTGTCATTGAGTTGACTTTGAACTACCTCCGCCACATTGTGCTGGCTTATGGTTTCGGATCCCCGTGTGTTGGCTTTTTGTCGCAACGCGTTGACCGGCGTTGACCTAGGGTTACGCGTTGACCGGCGTTGACCCCTAGGGTTTTGGATCGTCGAACGTTGACTTGTGTTGCAACGCGTTGACTGGCGTTGACCTAGGGTTACGCGTTGACCGGCGTTGACCTTTAGGGTTTTGAATCGTCAAACGTTGACTTTGGTCGCAACGCGTTGACTGGCGTTGACCTAGGGTTACGCGTTGACCGACGTTGACCCTTAGGGTTTCGAATCGTCAAACGTTGACTTTGGTTGCAACGCGTTGACTGGCGTTGACCTAAGGTTACGCGTTGACCGGCGTCCACCCTAGGGTTTCAAATCGTCGACCGGAGCATCGCGGTCCCGAATGTTGGGGCTACAGGACCAACTGTTAAAGCTGATTCATCTGCATGTGTGGATTTTATCCTGAATTTGTTGGATGCTCAAGTCACGAGACCAACTAGCTGAGTTGATGCGTCAATGACTCGCGTTTATAGAATTTTTGGCAAATCCTCAGCCATCAACGGGTTTGACAAGCCTTTACCGACTACCGTTTGAGTCGGGCTAGCATGCGGATTGTTTAAGTCCGTTCCGCATGTGACGTTGTGCTAAGAGAGTTAACGCTCTTAGTGCTACGATATTGAATACGTAGACTTCGTCTTTCTCACGGGAATAGACTACCCGGCAACGTGTATTAGGCGTTGACTTTGTTGTGCTAAGAGAGTTAACGCTCTTAGTGCTACGATATTGAATACGTAGACTTCGTCTTTCTCACGGGAATAGACTACCCGGCGACGCGTGTTAGGCGTTGACTTTAGGATTTTTGGCTAATCCCCAGCCTTCAACGGATTTGATTAGCCTTTACCGACTACCGTTTGAGTCGGGCTAGCATGCGGATTATCTCAATCCGTTCCGCATGTGACGTTGGGCTAAAGGAATGAACTCCCTTAGACTTGGTGCTACGACTTTGAATACGTAGACTTCGCCATTGTTACGGGAATAGGCTACCCGGCAACGTGTATTAGACGTTGACTTATCCCTACTTAGGCTTCGGGATAAAAATTCCCCGCGCGTAATTCTGGTGTCTTCTTCAATCGGTAAAAGACTAAACCGGCGACGCGTGTTAGGCGTCGGCATATCCTTTCTTAGGATTCAGGATGAAATTCCCCATGCCAACCCCCCAGCCATTAACGGGTTTGACGTGCCTTTACCGATTACCGTTTGAATCGGGCTAGCATGTGAATTATAAAAACCCGTTTCACATGTAACGTTGTGCTAAGAGAATTGCTTCTCTTAGACTTAATGCTATGATTTTGAATACATAGACTTCGTCTTTCTCACGGGAATAGACTACCCGGCAACGCGTGTTAGGCGTTGACTTATCCCTACTCAGGCTTCGGGATAAAATTCCCCGTGCATCGAGTGCCCGGATTTGACAATCGTGTCTTTTCTAAAAGCAAAGACAGATTGAGAAACGGGAGAGGAAGAATTTTATATTCTATCTCCCGGTGCTGAAGAGGAAGAATTTTATATTCTATCTACAGCTGGAAAGGGAACTTGAGGTGGGATCCCCCACCCCCAGAATCCGGAATGATGAACTGGGAGTGGGTTCTCCACTCCGAGCATCGGAAAGGTCCGAGGAGAGGAAGAATTTTATATTCTATCTCCCGGTGCTGAAGAGGAAGAATTTTATATTCTATCTACAGCTGGAAAGGAAACTCGAGGTGGGATCTCCACCCCCAGAATCCGGAAGGATGAAACTAAGAGTGGGATCTCCACTCCGAGAATCGTAACAATTCGGATAACCCTAACTGTCGGAAGGTTTGATTACCCGATTTGGAAGTGGACCTCTCGTTCATTGGGGGAATCGAGAGGAGATTTTGACTGTGGCCCTAACTGTACGAAGGTTTGACCCAGCAGGAGTTTGAGATGACCCTAACTCGATTTGAAAGTGGACCTCTCGTTCATTGGAGGAATCGAGAGGGGATTTTGGCTTTGGCCCTAACTTTTACAGGTTTGACCAGAAAACACAGAAAGTGGAATACGGGTAGCAAAGAAAATGCCAACTCGTATTATCACTCAAGAGGAGACTTTAATGCTAGGCGTTTAGGACCTAGCACGTTAAGTCTGAGAAATGCCAACAATGGGCAAATGGAAACGTTGGTGGATCCATCCTTATTCGTTAGTTCCACAACGACTGGGTTATCCCTAAGAATACCCATGTGGTATTCTTCCGGGAACTTCCCGATGCATTGGATTATCCACCCCCAGCTTCTCTCTTGGAACTGGGTTTGACTTTGTTACCTGACCGGGTTATCCTTAAGAATATTAGCGTAATATCCTCCAGGAACTTCCCGTCAATGGTAGGAAATAGTTTAGACTCATATACCTATTGGAGTATCAGGGAGCAGTTTAACCTCTTATACCGGTCGGAGGATTGAGAAACAGTTTATACTCGTATACTCTTTGGAGTCGTAAGAAGCAGTTTATACTCTTATACTTATCGGAGTAATAAGAAGCATTTTATACTCTTATACTTATCGGAGTGTTGAGAAGCAGTTTATACTCGTATACTCGTCGGAGTATTGCTTCAACCAAGGTCTGGATGCTATTCTTGAGAGCAAAGCATTCCTTGGTGGGGTGGAGGATCCTTCTGTGGTACTCGCAGTACGTTGGATCCGCAGAATCGTCATCTTCCTCCTGATGCGTGATGGGCGGGAGTTTGATTTTGTTGTTTTCGAGAAGGGTCTCGAAGATAGCTGGAACGTCTTCGTCTTTGAACGAGTACTCGTTTTGGAGCGTCTCGTCCGAATTCTCCTGCTGTTCCCAGGACTGCTGTTGTGACGTTTGATCATCGTCAATAACCGTTGCAGGTGCGTCCCCTTCCTCATGCGATACAAGATCCGAATCCAGAGGGTTGACCATCTGTTGGCTCCTCTCAGCTTTCTTCCTTTTGAGGAAGCGTTCAGCCTGTTCTCCTCGAGCCTTCAACTCTTTCCAGGTATTGAGCGGCTTTATTCCCATAACATCCAAGATGTTAATGGACAAATTGTTATGACAAGTCTGCAAGATGAATTCCTCCGTGACGGGATCCCTGCAGTTCATTGCCTGATTGCGGAAGCGTTTGATGAAGGTATCCACCGACTCTCCGCCTTTTTGTTTCTCGTCGAAGAGTGTCCTGATCGACACCTCGGTGTCATCATCGAAGAAATGGGCGAGAAACATGCCTTCCAAGTCCTCCCAGCTGTTGATGCTTCCGGGCTTGAGACGGCGGTACCAATCGAAGGCAGGCCCGTGAAGGGTGCCAACGAATGACCGAACCATCAAGGGCTCGTTGTCAGAGATCACCCCCAAGTGGGACTTGAAGTAGATTAGATGCTGAGTGGGCGAACCCTTCCCGCCGAACGGCGTGAAGTTGATCAGGTTGAACTTCGCCGGATACGGGATCGAATCCCACTCTTTCGGGTAAGGACACGGAATGCCGGTCTTCTCACCTCTCGAGCAGACATCAGGGCGTCGATTTTTCTTTCGAGATCCTTCATCTTTTCGGCCTGAGCTCTATCCTGTTTTGGATAATTTTCGAGAGGAATGATATGGCCACCCCCAGTGTTATCATCATCCCAGTATTCTTGGGCGGTGCGTTGGCCATGACGATTTCGACCACCTCCGGATCGCTGTCGACTGCGGCGTTCTGGGTGCGACGATTGGACTCGACTAACTGGTTTGACAAAGCTCAGATTCGTTGATCGTGCATTTGTCTCATCTCTTGCATAGCCATTTCCATTTCGAACTTGAAGATTTCCTTCTGCTTAGCCAGGGCCTCTTCAATGATTTTGGCTATCTGCTCGGTGTTGGCCATGAACACCTCTCGAGCTTGGCCTATGCTAGACATCGTATCGTCGGAGGCGAGCGCGGAATGAGAATCTGAGAACTCATCATCGGAATGGACTCCTTCATGGACTCCATGGTCGTTGTTATATCCGACGGCTTCTAGCTGAAGCTGAGCCATTCCCGAATTGACTCCGCTTCTTGGAGAGAAATTAGGGTCAGAATCATTTGGAACAATTGGAGATTTTCCCTTGTTGACCGTGTTGATGGTAACTTCTAGGAGTTCATCATCTCGATCAACCGATCCTCCTTGGTGGGCGTTTGACTTGGGCTTCGTTATCCCATCGGAAATTCCCTCGAATATCGAGACCCTCTGCGGAGCGGTCTTTGGGCAGCTACAGGTTGATAATACTGCCATGATGAGTTTGGTACACGGACAGTGAGAATCCGCTTCCCGGGTGTTTCTCTTTTGAGATTCATTCGCACCCCCAGCCTGATAGTACAACTCACTGACTTTGCAGTCGGAGTAACCTATCGGCTGCTCACAGGGGTTCTCAGGTATAACGTGTTCGTCTGTCCGACGCGTCTTCTTCTGAGTAAACATTGCCTTGTTGGCCTCTGCAAGAGTCGCACGTTTGGAATCACACCTTTGTGAGGGTGAAACCTTAACGGGCTCTTGGTCTTTTGCACACACCGCCGAGCTGGACGTTGTAGGAATCCGTTTGCTAGGAGATTGTGTACGACCCCCAGTCCGGATGTTGGCTTGCAGCTCGTTCAATGATCTCCAGCTCTCCTTGCCAAGCGCTTTTCCTCGATTCTCGGGTAGAGCACCGATACGGTTGTTCAGAGGATTCCTAGACTTGGGGAAATCCACGCTACGGTGGGGCTTTACCGGAGGTTCGGGATCTGAAATTGACGAAGGTTGGAGAGCAATATTACCTGCTTTTACCTTAGGCGTTGATTTGGCCTTTGGCACCCAAACTTGTTCGGACCTCGGCGCTCTCCTAACTGCCTCTTGCTTTTGCATTTATCGTGCTTTTTGCACCAAGGCTCGGGCATGCGCGCGCAAGGCGCGGCGCTTCTGGATTCGCTCCTCGAGAGTAGAACGGGTTCTTTTGACATGAACCCATTTGTTCGTTTCCGCTTTGGAGGAGGGGCTGGTCGTTTGCCGTTGTTGCTCTTGGCGATGTCTGAACTTGAGATCTTCATTATAGCAGATCCCGTCCATCGGTTCCAAAGCTTTGGCCAGCTGACGAGCAAGGCTTTGACGCCGTCTTTGTCGCGCTCTCTTTGACAATGTTGGAGCGTCTTCAGAAGCCATCTCCTCGGCGGAAGAGGAGTCCGGATCTACGATCTCGACCACGTTAGACGACGCGGGGATGTCACGTGGTGCAAGTGCAGAGGCGGCAACGGGGTCTTGGATTTTCGAGCTGAAGGACCTGCAAACATTTATGAGAGAGGTTACCTTTCTGTACCCGTTTGGAGAGGCGGATCTGGAGGAGGAGGAAGAGAGGCCTTCTTTGAACTGTTGTCGATCGAGCTCGTACTCTTCATTCACCCGGATCTTGAATGCCGGCTGCGTCACGACGGCGTCGGTTGCGATGCCGGTGGCTCCCACTGTGGTCGCCAGCTTGTTTGCGGAAAAAGTTCCTGTATTCATTGCTGCATTCATTACAACTTCAATCGTTACAATGAAATAAAAAGATAGCCTTTTTATAAGACCGGTACACAATGAAAACAAAAGAAATACAACTCCTTTCAAACAAACGCAAGATCTGTTTGTCATCTCTTGCTTGCGTGGGTCTTTTGCCTGTGACGGGGATGTTGATATCCGTGGACCACCGGGGCACTCAGATCTGGTCCGGATAAATCGGACAGAGTTTCGTTGATCCGCGTGAGATCTAGAAACTTTCTGATCCGGATAAATCGGACAGAGCTTCGTCTATCCGCGGAGGGATATAGAAGCAGAGCTTCGTCGATCCGCGTGAGATCTAGAAGCTATAAGCGTATACCTCGGCTAAAACGAGGTAATAGAGACACCCTAGGGTGTCTCGGCTTGGCCGAGACACCCCTGGGGTGTCTTGGTTTTACCAAGACACCCCTCGGGTGTTTTGAGCTTTCCGAGATACCCCGGGTGCCTCAGTTTAGTCCGAGGTCCTTCCGGGTGTGTTTGTCGTTGATTCGTCGTTCCAATTCGGATTTAATTGATTTCGGATGCGTTGGATGCTTGACGAAGAGTTCAGTCCGCTCTGGTGATTGGATTATCTGTAGAGTGGCCGAGGCACGAGGGGCGTTGTCCTTTTTGTGAACAGTGCCGGGTTCCCGATTGGCCCGGGTCTTCGTTGTTCCGAAATCCTATCCGCTCGTGTAGCTCGTCGATTCACTTCAGTCGTTCGTCGACGTTGATTATGCTCATGTGGATCGGATGGTGATGTTCATTGTCGCTTGTTAACACTGAACTGTTTGTGGTGACCTATAGGCAATTTTCGATGCCTACACTAGCGGTGAGATAAAGAAGACTACCTATCATACCTCGGTATAGTTTTTGGTCCACGTCGTCACCACTTTCATCCGCATCAAGCTTGACACTTGTACTCATGGGAGTAGGCGCATGCTTAGAATTCTCCAAATTGAATTTCTTCACCAATTCCTTAGCATACTTGCTTTGAGAAATAAATATTCCATCCTTTGTTTGCTTGACTTGAAGCCCGAGAAAGAATGTAAGCTCTCCCATCATGCTCATCTCAAAATAATCTTGCATAACCTTAGATAATTCCTTGCACAAAGATTCATTAGTAGCACCGAAAATGATATCATCAACATATATTTGAACTAAAATGAAATCATTTTTCCTTTTTCTCACAAAAAGAGTGTTATCAATAGTTCCTTTTGAAAAACCATTTTCAACAAGAAAACTAGAGAGGCGAGCATACCAAGCTCTAGGAGCTTGTTTCAACCCATATAAAGCTTTTTGAACCCGGTAAACATGATTAGGAAAGACATGATCTATGAAACCGGGGGGTTGCTCAACATATACTTCCTCCTCTATAAAACCATTAAAGAAAGCACTTTTAACATCCATTTGAAATAATTTGAAAATTTTAAAGCTAGCAAATGCCAAAAACATCCTAATAGATTCCAATCTTGCAACCGGTGCAAAAGTTTCATCATAGTCTATGACCTCCTCTTGATTGTATCCTTGGGCAACCAAACGATCTTTATTTCTAGTAACAATACCATGTTCATCAAGTTTGTTTCTAAAAACCCATTTAGTACCAATTACACTAGAATTGTTAGGTCTAGGAACTAATTTCCAAACATCATTTCTTGTAAAATTATTTAGTTCTTCACGCATAGCCAAAACCCAAAATTCATCATTTAAAGCATCATTAATCTTTTTAGGTTCTAGTTGAGATAAGAATGCAACATTACCACACTCACTCAAAGCTTTTGAGCGAGTAACAAGTCCTTGTGAAGGGCTCCCAATAATTTATTCCTTTGGATGGTTGGATGCGAATTTCCAAGCTTTAGGAAGATCAACTTGTTCATGAGCATTGGAGCTATCCACATCCTTTTGAGCTTCTATAGAGGGAGTATCATTGATTTGTAAAAAGTCCAATCCTCCCTTAACATCATCATCATCATCTTTCCTAGGTAAAACAACTTGAGAACCAACATTAGTCTCATCAAAAGTAATGTTTATAGATTCTTCAACAACGAGACTTCATTTATTGAAGACCCTATAAGCCTTACTTCGAGGTGCATAACCTAAGAAAATACCAACATCAATTTTGGAATCAAATTTATCATGGTGATCTTTTGTATTTAAAATAAAATATTTACAACCAAAGATACGAAAATAACCAATAAAAGGAGTTTTTCCATAAAAAAAGTTCATAAGGATTTTTCTTAAGCTTTGGTCTAATCAAAACACGATTTAAAACATGGAAAACCATATTGACGGCTTCCGCCCAAAAATATTTTAGCAAATCAAATGAATTTAACATAGTGCGTGCCATCTCTTGTATGGTGTGATTTTTCCGTTCAACAACACCATTTTGTTGTGGTGTTCTAGGAGCAGAAAACATGTGAGTTATACCATGATGAGCCCAAAAATCATAGAAAAATTCATTTTGAAATTCACCACCATGATCACTTCTTATTTTAACAACTTTCAAATCCTTTTCATTTTCAATTCTTTTAACATGATTAGCAAATTCTTCAAAACAATCATTTTTCTTAGCAAGAAATATTGTCCATGTAAAACGAGAAAAATCATCAATAATCACAAAAACATAGTGTTTGCCTCCAAGAGAGGTAACACGCATAGGACCAAACAAATCAAGATGAAGTAATTGCAAGGGTTTAGAAGTCGATACCTCATGGATGGATTTGAAAGAAGACTTTGTTTGTTTACCTTTGGCACAATCCTCACAAATTGTATCTTTTATGAAGTGCAAGCTAGGTAGCCCTTTCACAAGATTCTTCTTAGACAATTTTGATATTAACTCCATATTTGCATGTCCAAGTCTCTTGTGCCAAATCCAAGGATTTTCATCAATTGCCGCAAGACACTTCACATCTTGATTCACTAACTCATTCATCTCAAAAATGTAAACATTAGACTTGCGATTTGCAATAAAAACAATTTTTCCATCCATACTAATGATGCATTTATCCGGTTTAAAAGAAATATCAAAACCTTTATCACTTAATTGGCTAATGCTAAGAAGATTATGATTCAAGCCATTTACTAAATAAACATCTTCAATAATGGGTGAGGGTTTCTTACCAACCCATGTCAATCCATAAAATTCAAAGTTATCTTTAATTCTACAATGAGTAGAAATATGATCATGTTTCATGCAATATGTGCACACAAAATTTCTTTTGTATGTATGACCACGAGAATCATGAAACCTATTTCTACCATGGTGATGATGATTAGCATAAGCATGAGTGGGTCTAATCCTACCACTCTCAATTTCAAGTCTTTCAATCTTAGATATTAATTGCTTGTTTTCAAAATCAAGATCTCCTAACAATTCATCTTTTAATGCAAGAGAGGTTTGTAATTGTTCTAGCTTAACATCACAAGAAGCATGCAATTTTTTAAAAGAATAGTATTCTTTTGACATTCTCTTAAATTCAAAGTTCAATTCTTCTAGAGCCGTAGCTATGTCACATTGCATGTAGAAAGATTCACTTTCGGTCTCGGATATTACCTCTTGCTCATGAGCCATGAAACAAATGTTGGGGTCATGAAGAGCAAGTTTGGCTCCTTCTTTATTACTATCCGAATCACTTGGTTCGGATTCTTCCCACCCGGCATACATAGCCTTCTTCTTCTTGTACTTCATGTACTTCTCCTTGAGCTTGGGGCAATCCTTAGCGATGTGGCCCGGTTCATTGCACTCAAAACATTTACCTACACGAGAGGAAAACTTGTTGTTAGATCGGGGGTTAAATTTTTTGTTCATCTTTATGAGTCTAGAGATTCTTCTAGAGAGATGAGCCACTTCTCTAGAAAAATCGACTTCACTATCCGATGACGAAGATGAGTTGTCACTAGCTCCTTTGAGAGCTATGGTCTTCAATTTTGGTGATGGCTCCTCAACTTCCCGTGATGGCACTTCCTCCTTCTCCTTCCCCTTGAGCTTCTTCTCATGCACTTTGAGCTTTCCGATGAGACTATCGAGAGCTAGAGTAGTAAGGTCATGAGCTTCCTCGATGGCCGTAGCTTTGGGTTCCCGCGTCGGAGTCAAGGAACGAAGTATCTTGTAGTTCATTTCTTGAATGGACAATTGCTTGTCAAGACCATGCAATTCATTATAGCATCAATGGATTCATTAGGAAGCATTTTAAATAGCTCATAATCATGCATAAGCCCACTAATCTTAGATTCCTTAACTTGGGGGGTTCCTTCATGTGTGATACATAATTTTACCCAAATTTCGTATGCGGTTGCACACGTGGAAACTCTATTGTATTCATTGGGGGAAAGACCACAAATTAAGGCGTTCATAGCCTTAGCATTGAGATTGGCTTGGTGTCTTTCTCCATCGGTCATGTTCCCGACTTTAGACTTCTCTACATATTTCTTTTCTATGAGCTCTAGGATGTCAAGATCAATACAACGAAGGTAAATTCTCATCCTAGCCTTCCAATAAGCAAAGTTACTCCCGGTGAAGAGTGGTGGTCTAGTGGTGGATTGTCCTTCTAACACATGCATATTCAAAGAAGCCTCCATTAGATCTTTTCTCTAAGGTGGTTAAACCAAAAATTAATATAGAGACAAAGCTCTGATACCAATTGTTGGACCCTAGAGAGGGGGTGATTAGGGTCAAGAGGCTATAATTATGCAATAAAATTAAGACAAGAAAACCACAGTATTCTAATACAATCAAAATAGAGGAGATAGGGTTAGGAATCGTTATCCTGTGACGCGCGATATGTTAACGAGGTTCGGTCCGCTGACCTACGTCCCCGCTCCCCACTCTCGAGGAGAAATCCACTACACAACCCGGTTTGGAAGCCGGAACTTCGTCTACACAGCGATCCCACACGATCTCTCACTACACAGTTTGATCTCAACAGATCACACTCCCTCACAATTGATCTACACAAGATCACACTCTTAAGATAGTAGAAATGGTGTAAGACTCTCTCTTTACAACGTCCCTATGGCAAAGAGAAAGAGCACACTGAAGCTGGGAAGTGAACACACACACAAAACTCAGAAGAACAGGTTTTGAAATTTAAGCTCTGTGAAAAAACAACGTCTCTGGTTATTGCAAAAGCTGGGACTCAGAGGAAGAAGAAGAGGTTGAGTTTAAATAGGAGAAAAATAGCTGTTTAAACCCATCCCTTAATCCCCCAAAATCTGGAACCAAAACGTCACTGAGATCTGTACTGAACGGCACCGAAAAAGGACAAAGATTACCGTTTGAAAAATACGACGGTCGACCGACGAAATTTTCGGTCGACCGACGAAATTTTCGGTCGACCGACGAAATTTTCGGTCGACCGCGATCCAGATCGAAAACGAGAAAAACAAACAGAGACTTCATCGGTCGACCGGTGCGGTCGACCGATGGAAAAAAATCGAGCTCTCGGTCGATCGCATCGGTCGACCGACAAACTCTCTGCTGCCCACTGACGAATGATCATAGGTGCGGTCGACCGGTACGGTCGACCGTATTCTGATACATTTCAGAAAAGCAGATTTTGACTCAACTAAAATATTTGGAAAATATTTATTTGACCTCTGAAAATTATGAAACTTTGTAAAATGTTTTTAATACTAAAAACAAACTGTTTGGAAAAAGAATTTTGCAGATAGATCCTCATACTTATGAAAAATAGTATTTTGTGAAAAACGCTTAAAAACATAAGTATGAAAACGTGTGTGTGATATCCCAATAGCTTCAAGTGAAGTCAATAACTCTTTGCCTATATTCTAGCACTAGAGAGAAAAATAAAAGATAGCTAATATCCTCATATAGAATGCAATGCTTGAGTCTTAATATAGCTTGAATAGGATGAAGCTTCTATTAGAATTTGTTGTTCTTGAAATAATGTTGCTTCATCACTATGCCTCCTCCTCCTTTGGATATCATCGTTGTAGCGCATATTCCATCCAATCCTCCATTTGTGGTACTAACAAGCTTGATATATGAATTCACTACATTTGTACTTAATAAGCCATTAGTACCGATAATGGTGGTTGTAAAACATCATCAAAACATAATGGCTAACACCATTTCGGCAGGATCAATTGCAGCCATGTTGACCGTAAGGCTGTCGAACAAGTCTCTTATGCTGACGTCTGAGTAGCCCAAACCTCTCCGAGTCTTGTTGATGTAATTTGAGGGTTTGCCTTTAGGTACGTAAGCAGGTCGGATGACCGTCTTACGCCCCCGGTCGTAATTCAGACCCTCTGGGCTAGTGAGGTCATACCCCATGTTGCTCATCATACGCTTTGCGATTTGACTGTACTGCGAAAATTGAGGTGCGGGGTCCTCGTCTTCAGATTCATCCCACAGCGTGCGCAAAGGGTGATCGATTCGTCCGAAGATGATATCCTTCTGGTAGTTATCCCGGGCCGGTACGATAAGTACAGCTTGTGATGACTTGATCGGCTGTGTCTTCGCGACATACGACGAGCATACAGGCAAGTGCAGGGAGCGGTCATTATAGAGTTTTGACACTAGGTTATTAGGCGCATCATCCTCGGATGTGGAGCAAGACGACAAATAAGCAAATTTGAACTTCTCATTCATGATAATCTCCTCCGCCTGAACAGAGGAGGAAGAAGACAAGTATTTTTCGTACTTGGCTTGGTCGAACTCAATTTCTAGGGACTCCACAGTCGTCCCAACAGCAACCTCGTTGAACTGAGCTACCACCATTTTGATTGAAGAAATTGAAACTCCCACTGTGGTCGCCATCTTCTGTAGGTGTGAATTCTTGATCTCCCAAAACAGGAATTTCGTTTGTATTGATAAGAATAGCTTATTACAAACTAATATATCAAAAATTACAACAGAAGCGGAGGGAATGCCCTCCTTATTTAACGTGGGGACTTTCGGTAGGTATAGGACGTTAAACAAGGAGGGCATTCCCTCCGCTTCTGTTGTAATTTTTGATTCATTATTTTGTAATAAGCTATTCTTATCAATACAAACGAAATCCCACTTCAGAAGATTAGAAATTCACACCTATAGAAGATGGCGACCACAGTAGGAGAATCTGTTTCTTCAACCGAAATGGTGGTAGCTCAGTTCGACGAGGTCGCTATTGGGACAACTGTGGAGTCCCTAGAGATCGAGTTCGACCAAGCCAAGTACGAAGAGTATTTGTCTTCTTCCTCCTCTTGTGGCGATACGTCCCGCAAACGCCACAGAGTCGTGCGTAGAGGCCGACCCTGAACGGTCAAAGCCTCCGCGCCTGAAGACTCTATCCGAGTCACGTCGGGGGAACCCACTCCCTCCAAATCGAATAAGGCTAAGCCAGAGGTCGAGAGCACGGGGCGAAAGCCCCCTGGGTTCACACAAGGCTGCAGTCCGAGGTGAAACCAGGAATGTCAAACCTGCCATGCACCACACCGTGCAATAACATGTTTCACCATCACAATCACTATCTCTCTAGAGGAAATCAACAATAGGTGTAGGTACAAAGCAAGTAAAAGGTTTTACAACAAATACTTGATGAGATGATAGAACATCGAATTAACACATCTCCTCAACCAAATAAACCGGAATACATAGTCAAAGTCTGAAATGAATAACAAAAATCTGGAGATCTCAACATGTCTCAAAGTACATAATATCTAATACATGAAATAAGGCACACAACCTTTACAACTCTAGAACATAAACCTCTTAAGTCTAAAAATGTCTCAAGTGGAGTACAAAATAAAATACATCTAATACGAGGATAAATAGGCACTAGAAAGGGTCGCCCTCAACCTGCGACTCTCCGGGCTCCTGGCTCGTTACCTGAAAGGGGGAGGGACAACGAGCGTCAAAGCGCTAGCGAGCAACATCACAACCAACCCCAAGGGATAGGGCTTGTTGTGTATGAAAATACAGTTAATACATAATAATATAAAATCTCTACTTCCAAACATGGTGTCATGTCAAACTCACAAGAGTGTCATGTCAGAAAAACGATTAAGTGTCCAAAACCTAGACTATATAGGTTAAACGTCCAACACATAGACTGCATGAAGTAAACGTCCAACTCATGGGCTGAAAGCAATGAGTGACCAACGCATGGATCGAACATAACCAATGTCCAACGCTTGGACTGAATGTAAACATTGTCCAACGCATGGACTGAATATAACTGTTGTCCAACGCATGGACCGGATGTGACCGTTGTCCGACGCATGGACCGGATGTGACCGTTGTCAAACGCATGGACCGGATGATAATGCATATCCAACACGAGGATTAAATAGCAATGCATGTCCAACACGAGGACTAAGTGGGAAGGGTGTCCAACACGAGGACTAAAAGGTAATGCTTGTCCAACACGAGGACTGAGAAATGGTGAAAATATCGCTGAGATACATAGTGAAATCTACCTATATCAATTCACAATCAAATCAGTGTGTATATCCACATTTGGTATCCTCAGGTCATCTATCATGCATGGATACATAATAAGAATAAAAACCAGAGTCATATGATCCAGGCAAAATCTCAAATATGAGAAAAATACACAGAACATGAAATTTGCAACAGACAGTGCGTCGGTCGACCGACTCGGTCGACCGTACACTGATACGAGCCTGGCGGTCAACTGCTAGGTATTTTGGTCGACCGGCAGAACGTCGTGGTCAACCGGTGTGGTCGACCGCAGACAAATTCTGCCCCTACAGCGAGCTCAGCGGTCGACCGCACTGGTCAATCGACCGCCAAGCGGACAGAAACCCAATCTGGGTTTTCTGTCAGCTGTTAAACCTGTAAACACGAAAATTTTTATTTGATATTAAAATACTAATGTTTCTAATAATCATATAACCATATACGAAGAAAACATTGGTGAACTTTATTACCCAAAACATTGGTGGACTTTTTATAAACTGAAACACAAGATTTTCGCATCATATGCTATAAAGAACATATTTTTATACTCACATATGCGTTTTAGGCTCAACAAATCCCATTAAAACTGATTAGAAAACTTTTAAGAACACAGGAGAGGACTGGGCGAGATGTTACTCGCCTGAGGGGGTATTGTAGAACTCCTGAACACGCGTGAGCATGCTCCTCCTTCGATAGAATCGCTCCGAATCCCGCTGAAACCCTTCGAGACTCCTCAAAAATCGCCAAGAACGGATCTAGGGTTTGGGAGAGAAGAGGGGGGCTGCTAGGGTTTGTAAAACAGAAGAAAAGAGGTGATTTTCGTGATATAACATGTATATATATAGCAGCAAACCCGAAACCCGAAACCCGAAACCCGAAACCCGAAATTCAGTCTGACTAGGAACATTCTCTTCGGTATTTTGGCTATAACTTTCTCATAAGACCTCGGAATAAGGTGATCTAAGATTTATTGGAAAGCTCTTGAAGAGACCTACAAGTTTGGTGTTATACACGTTTTCAGATTCTTAATGAATCAGTGAGAAAAATATAGAAACTCTTAACTGGTCAAAATTCCCAGATTCTCACTCTTGGCCTTTGTGCATGATTTGTGTATTTGTACTCACATATATACATATATACATTGAATTGATCTCAAATCAGTTCCTAGCATACTCAAACATCATAATATATTATTTATAAATGTATAACATATTTATTATCATTTATCATAAAGTATTCAAATTTTTGGGGTTTTACATTCTTCCCCCCTTAAAAGAATTTCGTCCTCGAAATTCAGAAATCATACTTAAGCAAATAATAATACTATAAAAGCACGTAGATGGTCAAATTCAACCCGCAAACATAAACATCTCAGAATATTTACTCTTGATAAGCATATATGGATATTTATATTTAACAGTCCAGGATAACTATATTCCCACTCAACCCTTAATCGAATGGAACTAGTACGTCGGGTGAAAAATCCAAACAAGGAACCCCCCATTTATATACCATGTGTTCCAAAAGATTAAGAATTAAGCGAAAATATCCTCGTTCTAGCGTTAAATCAAAATATAACTACACAAATAATCGCACACATAAATCAATACACTTCCTCAACAGGTACCGGAAGTCGCGCAGCATAACATCTTCGCGCTCACGAAAATCATCTTCGATGTCTACACTTAACCATCAAAAATGTAAATACCCCTACTTAACCCCTAATTAAATGGAACAAGTACATCGAGCGAAAAATCCAAACAGGGAACCCCTCATATATATACCATATGTTCCAAGTACTTAGGAGATAAGTGTTAATACCCTCATTTTAGTGTTAAGTATAAACATCACCATACAGGTAACCATAAGCCATAAACAAGTCATACAAAAATTTAATTTACTTGATCAAACAATTATGGGTAGTTGCGATGTATATCCTCCTCGCGCTCCCGAGAAACCTCCTAAACTCCTTTCCGATTCCACTGACTTTTCACCAAGGGAAAAATATCTTGTTTTTAAATTTCTTGTCTTCTCTAGCAAGTATACAAACTGGGATTTCGATTGTAGTCAAATCAACCTGAAGCTAAATCTCCGATGCGTTCGACACTCACTGCTGCTCTTATCATGAAGTTGCTTCTTGAACATTAAAATATGAAATACTTTATGTACACTAGACCTCAGTGCGGGAAAGTCTAGTCCATATGAAATTGCTCCAATAAGCTCCAAAATCCGAAACGGTCTAATATATCTCAGCTCAAGCTTTCTCCGCCTTCCGAATCGCTGAATGTCTTTCATAAACGATACTTTCAGCATAACTAACTCTTCAAATCTAAAACTCTAAATGTCCTCATCTCTTATCTGCATAGCTCTTTTGCTGACTCTGAGCGGCTAGAATATGTTCTCTGCTCAATGTTACTTTCTCAGTAATCTGTCTCATAAGCTCTGGCCCAAGCATTAAACTATCATCCGGCTCTATCCAACATACAGGCGATCTGCAATGCCTCCCGTACGATGCTTCATACGGGTCCACACCAATTATCGCTTGATAACTGTTGTTATAAGTGAACTCTATCAGTAGAATATGATTCCTTCCATCTACCTTGAAAGTCAATGACATAAGCCCGCAACATGTCCTCCAACATCTGATTTACTCTTTCCGTCTGACCATCCGTCTATGGGTTAAATACACTACTGTAAGATAAATCTACTGCCAAGTGAATCTTGGAAACTCTTCCAAAAGTGCGGAGTGAAAATCTACTGCCAAGTGAATCTTGGAAACTCTTCCAAAAGTGCGGAGTGAATACTGAACCTCGATTCAATACAATCGTGTCTGAAACTCCATGAAGTTAACTATCTCCCCAACAAATATCCTCACATATGCCTCGGCGGTATAAGTAGTCCTCACTGGAATGAAATGTGCTGACTTTATTAGTCTATCCATTATCACCCAAACAGAATTATTTTCTTTCTTCCACTTCGGCAACCCTACAATAAAGTTCATAAAAAGGTCTGCCCACTTCTATTTCGAAATGGGAAGAGATTGAAGTGTTCCTACCGGTCCCTAATGTTCCACCTTCACTTACTAACAGGTAAGACACTTAGCTATATACTCTGAAATCTTCCTATGCATATCACTCCACCAAACGTGTCTCTTTAGGTCTTTGTACATCTTAATTATCCCTGGATGTACAGAATCACGTGGTTGCACTGTCACAGCTCCCAAAAATACACTGGTACTACCAACCTCAGGTCTGTGAACAACTCAAACTGCACCCCATATAGGTAGTGCCTCCAAGACTTCAGTGCAAATACCACTGCTGCCAACTCCAAATCATGAGTGGGATAGTTCTGCTCATGCACCCTCAACTGCCGTGCGATATAAGCTACTACCCTCTGGGTCTGCATTAATACGCCTCCTAAGCCTGCCAACGATGCACCTGTATATACGACGAATGTCCTGTCACTGCTCGGAATAGTCAGAATCGGCGCTGTAGTCAACTTAGTCTTCTGGCACTCCATGTTCCATATGAACTGTACACCCTTCTTCGTAAGGTGTGTAATAGGTGTCGCAATCTTCGAGAAGTCCTGAATGAACTTCTTATAATATCCAGCTAGACCCAAAAAGCTGCGAATCTCTGTCACCGTCTTCGGTGGCTCCCAATCAAGAACTGCCGTGACCTTAGCCGGGTCCACTACTATGCCCTCTCTACTGATAATGTTGCCAAGGAATCTGACTTCTGAAAGCCAAAATTCGTATTTGCTGAACTTAGCATACAACTGATGCTCCTGAAGAGTCCTCAATGCTATCCGTAGATGCTCCTCGTGATCCGCCTCCGATCTTGAGTAAATGAGAATATCATCGATGAAAACGATCACGAACTGATCTAAGAAGGGACGGAAAACCCGGTACATCAAGTCCATGAATACTGCGGGTGCATTGGTCAACCCAAATGGCATAACCAAGAACTCGAAAGAACCATATCGAGTAAGAAAGGCGGTTTTGGGAATATCAATCTCCCTAACCCGCAACTGATGATAGCCAGAACGAAGATCAATTTTTAAGAAAACTGCGCTCCCTGTAACTGGTCAAACAAGTCATCAATCCTAGGTAGTGGGTACCTATTCCGGATAGTGACCTTGTTCAACTCTCTATAATCTATGCATAATCTCATACTACCGTCCTTCTTCTTCACGAAGAGGACCGGCGCGCCCCACGGAGAATGACTCCGGCGAATAAAATCCTAAGCTAAAAACTCATCCAACTGGGTCTGAAGCTCCCTCATCTCAGTTGGTGCCATACGATAGGGTGCGCGGGATATCGGGGCTGTGCCTGGCTGCAACTCAATACAAAACTCCACCTCTCTCACCGAAGGTAATCCAGGTATGTCCTGAAAGACATCCTGATACTCCGAGACAACTCTAGTCTCCAATAACTCAGCACCCTGATCCCGTCGCATCACCTCCTCGATGTACGCCAGAAATGACTCCGCAAGTCGGTTGCCCTGAGAGGTGGCTACAATCATCTCGGACCCGTTGGACGCTCGCAATCTGACTATCTTTGTAAAAACAGTCAGAACTAATATGGCGGGATGACAACCAATCCATAACAAGGATAACATCGAACTCGGACACATGCACACTATCAAATCTATGATAAACTCCGACTCACCTAGACTAATAATACACATCCTACAAATGCTCTCCAGAAGCGATACCCCACCTAAAGGGATGGAAAACCGATAATGGAATGTCTAGGGGTTGAGCTACGATTTGGAGTCTAGCCATAAATGCATGCGATATGAAGGAATGCGAAGCTCCCGAATCGAAAAGAATACGGGCAGGAAAGGAATTCACAAAGAACGTACCCTTCACTACGGCTCCGCTAGCTCCCTGATCGCGTGGAATAACCGCATAAACCCTGTTTGTGGCTGAAGACTGCTCTGCTGCTGGAGCTGGAGAAAATGGGACAATCCGCCCCTGAGGAAACTTCTGAACTGCTCGAACTTGCCCCTCAGTCTTCTGCTGCTGCTGAATCGGACCATTTCCCTTCTGAGCTCTTGTTGGTGCACTGCAGCACTCTAATGCCTTGTGTCCGACCTTGCGACAGTTAAAACAAGTTCCCTGAAACTTGTGCTGCTGACGTGCTTTCTGATCCTGTTGAGATCCCTTCTTATGAGGGCCCTGCTATTGCTGTTGAGGTCCAGTCAAGGGTCTCTTGTTCTTACCCTTGTCTCCTTCCTTGCCCTTCTGAAACTTATTTGTCTCATTTTCTTGAGAAATGGCGGTTTCGGCTACTGGTGGTGGTGGTGTAATGTGATTCGCCACAAGATCCTCGATTGCTGCTATCCTAGCGACTAGGGGAGCCATAAGATCTACTAGGTACTGGGGAGCCTGCTGTGGCTCAGGTGGTGTCTGATGTGGCTCGGGTGAAGTTTGTTGTGGTTCAACATGTCCAGATCTCTGAGTACGTAACATATCATATCCTGACATCTCTATTCAAAAGAAAATAAGAGTTTAGGAGTCAAAATAGACCTCTATAAATAGCGTATCACAATACAATTTTCACAACATATAGTATTTGCACAAATACTTTAAACTTATACAAAAATAGTTCTCAAATTTTGAGGTATACGCATATATCGTCCTCACTCAAACTAGAAAATCCTTACGGACTCTATACATGCGAATCCTAAGAAACTCTATCCTAGCTCCACGACTCGACACAGGATGATCCTAAGGATACTGGAACTAGAGCTCTGATACCAACTGTGACGCCCCTGGGTTCATACAAGGCTGCAGTCCGAGGTGAAACCAGGAATGTCAAACCTGCCATGCACCACATCGTGCAATAACATGTTTCACCATCACAATCATTATCTCTCTAGAGGAAATCAACAATTGGTGTAGGTACAAATCAAGTAAAAGGTTTTACAACAAATACTTGATGAGATGATAGAACATCGAATTAACACATCTCCTCAACCAAATAAACTGGAATACATAGTCAAAGTCTGAAATGAATAACAAAAATCTGGAGATCTCAACATGTCTCAAAGTACATAATATCTAATACAGGAAATAAGGCACACAACCTTTACAACTCTAGAACATAAACCTCTTAAGTCTAAAAATGTCTCAAGTGGAGTACAAAATAAAATACATCTAATAAGAGGATAAATAGTCTTACTAAAGAGGGTTTTAGTATTTAGAAATTTACAACACGAGCATAGGTACGTCGAGCGAAATAATCCAAACAAGGAAACCCTCATGTATATACCTTGTATCTCAAATTGAAAGTCCCTAAGTACCAAACCCGGAGTCTAATACATGAACAAATAAATGAAAAAGAAAACGAAATACATCGCTACTTCAAAACATGGTGTCATGTCAAACTCACAAGAGTGTCATGTCAGAAAAACGATTAAGTGTCCAAAACCTAGACTATATAGGTTAAACGTCCAACACATAGACTGCATGAAGTAAACGTCCAACTCATGGGCTGAAAGCAATGAGTGTCCAACGCATGGATCGAACATAACCAATGTCCAACGCTTGGACTGAATGTAAACATTGTCCAACGCATGGACTGAATATAACCGTTGTCCAACGCATGGATCAGATGTGACCGTTGTCCGACGCATGGACCGGATATGACCGTTGTCCAACGCATGGACCGGATGATAATGCATATCCAACACGAGGATTAAATAGCAATGCATGTCCAACACGAGGACTAACTGGGAAGGGTGTCCAACACGAGGACTAAAAGGTAATGCTTGTCCAACACGAGGACTGAGAAATGGTGAAAATATCGCTGAGATACATAGTGAAATCTACCTATATCAATTCACAGTCAAAACAGTGTATGAATCTATAATTGATACCCTCAGGTCTTCTATCATGCCTGGGTACATAGTAAGACCAAATACCAATGTCAGATAGTCTAGGAAATCACTCGAACCTAAACAAATATTCAAAAATGTACAAAACAGGGAAAATGCAACAGAGAGTGCTGCGGTCGACCGATCCGGTCGACCGAACTCTGGCAAGAGCCTGGCGGTCGACCGCTAGGCATCTCGGTCGACCGACCAGACGTCCAAATTCTGCCCCTACAACAAGCTCAGCAGTCGACCGCACCGGTCGACCGCCAAGCGGACAGAAACCCAATCTGGGTTTTCTGTCAGCTGTTAAACCTGTAAACACAAAAATTTTTATTTGATATTAAAATACTAATGTTTCTAATAATTATATAACAATATACGAAGAAAACATTGGTGAACTTTATTACCCAAAACATTGGTGGACATTTTATAAACTGAAACACAAGATTTTCGCATCATATGCTATAAAGAACATATTTTTATACTCACATATACACACAAGATTTTCGCATCATATGCTATAAAGAACATATTTTTATACTCACATATACGTTTTAGGCTCAAAAAATCCCATTAAAACTGATTAGAAAACTTTTAAGAACATAGGAGAGGACTGGGCGAGATGTTACTCGCCTGAGGGGGTATTGTAGAACTCCTGAACACGCGTGAGCATGCTCCTCCTTCGATAGAATCGCTCCAAATCCCGCTGAAACCCTTCGAGACTCCTCAAAAATCGCCAAGAACGGATCTAGGGTTTGGGAGAGAAGAGGGGGGCTGCTAGGATTTGTAAAACAGAAGAAAAGAGGTGATTTTCGTGATATAACATGTATATATATAGCAGCAAACCCGAAACCCGAAACCCGAAACCCGAAATTCAGTCTGACTAGGAACATTCTCTTCGATATTTTGGCTATAACATTCTCATACGACCTCGGAATAAGGTGATCTAAGATTTTTTGGAATGTTCTTGAAGAGACCTACAACTTTGGTATTGTACACTTTTCCATATTCTTAATGAATCAATAAGAAAAACATAGAAACTCTCAACTGGTTAAAATTCCCAGATTCTCACTCTTGGCCTTTGTGCATGATTTGTGTATTTATACTCACATATATACATTGAATTGATGTCAAATTAGTTCCTAGCATACTCAAACATCATAATATATTATTTATAAATGTATAACATATTTATTATTATTTATCATAAAGTATTCAAATTTTCGGGGTTTTACAAGATGGGTCGCTAAACAGCCCTCGCAGACGCCTGCCCGGGAGGAAACAGTGGTTCATTCCAGCGTAAACCATGCTGCTACCATCCGCACAGACGTTCCTCTCTCTAGAAGAGCTCGCCAGTGGCAATGACAGGCCCTCGCCCGACAGGAGGTCCAAGCCTTCACCTCATACGATAGCCTGAACTATTACACAGGTTCAAAAAGTGTTAAAAGAAGGGGCAACTCGCCTGACACTGGAAGACTCTCCAAATCAGGAGTGCCAACCAAGATGGACGGGACCACCTGCTCGAGCGGATTCCTTACGGGGAATGACGCTATTCTCACTCGGTTATTTATAGGCACCCTCAAAGGGGTGGCGTTTGAATGGTTCTGCAAGTTAGAACCCGGCTCTATCAATTCATGGGCCGACACGGAAAGACTTTTTTTGGCCCGCTTTTTCGACAACGACACGGAGGTGTCTATGGCCACCCTCCTCGTCAAAAAGCAACGGAAGTCAAAGTCGGTCAACGACTTCGTGAAGAGGTTCAGGAACCGATCGGTCCACTGTCGTGATCAAGTTTTCGAATCCACGCTGATTGAGATGTGCCGCAATAATCTCTCAATCCATATTTTGTCCAAGGTTGGCGTGGTGGAAACCCGGACCTGGAAAGAACTTGTTCGTCAAGGCGAGCAAGTGGAAAATATTATCAAAGTCGCTCACATCGCGGCAGATAATCCTGTTATGTTAACTGTCACCTCTAACAAAATCAACTTATCAATCCCTTCCCATGGGATGATAAGTCCTCATAGTTACTCCGATCGCAACAAAACTCCATCAAGTTAATGATCACCTCTGATGACTAGCGCCGTTATTCCCACGAGTAACACAGTCTAAGTAGTAACCTACCATGCGATGTGTTACTACTTCGGTCAATAGTCACACTCCAACGTCCCTGAACTACCTGACCTATTCCGGATATCCTAAACTTCTATTAGAATAACCGATGGGTAGTAGCCTACCACGCGACGGCTCCTACAGCAATCGATCGTCACATTCCTACATCCCTGAACGATTCGATTACCATATGTGTCGTCCTCACAGATGGCGATAATTATCAAGGGCGGCTCGACAAGCGACATGTCCAACTGTTCCCCCAGATAGCAACTCGCCGAACGGCAAGTCATAGTTAGGGTCTTCAGCTGGTCGCATGCACGAGCAACTGCTCCTTGTTTCAAGCTAAGTGTTACCCTCTCGGTTCTACTTGAGCTGTAACGTGAAAGTCGGAGTTAACCCGACCCCACGCTGTGAACAACCAAAAGCAAAAGGAGATCCTAACGACTAAGTCCAAGACAGACTCGTCGAAGGCTCGTCACACTGCGAGAGATGGTGTAAATGGCTCGACTCAGGCGCCAAACAGCACAGGCGAGTCCAACACAATAGCTATCAAGGGCTAAACCAACAGTCTGAAGCACAGATCAAACGTGTGTATTGTGTGTGTGTTGTGGCCGCGAGTCCAACACAACAGCACAGGATGAGTTTTACTCTTAATAAGTCCAACATGTGTATTATGGGGGTTATTAAATAAACAGTTGTAGTACCCTTTGAGGACTTACCTACGTGAGAGGAACCGTGATGGCCGCGGTTGGGGGGGCATAGCTGACCCCTAGAAACTCTCATGAGTCAGTTTTTTATGAGCATGGCCTTTAACGCTCAACCAGCTTAGCTCAATAGATAAAAACATATTGTGTGTGTTTTTATCAATACCTAATCCAAAGGGCCTAATTCAAGGCCTAGTCCATTATGTCCCTCAGGTGGCGATGAACTCACTAAGGAAAGGTTCAAAGCCGAAAGCTACCTCTCCCGAATTCACGATACGAAAGGTTGCCCAACCTATATTTGACTTTTTTTGGCCCGCTTTTTCGACAACGACACGGAGGTGTCTATGGCCACCCTCCTCGTCAAAAAGCAACGGAAGTCAAAGTCGGTCAACGACTTCGTGAAGAGGTTCAGGAACCGATCGGTCCACTGTCGTGATCAAGTTTTCGAATCCACGCTGATTGAGATGTGCCGCAATAATCTCTCAATCCATATTTTGTCCAAGGTTGGCGTGGTGGAAACCCGGACCTGGAAAGAACTTGTTCGTCAAGGCGAGCAAGTGGAAAATATTATCAAAGTCGCTCACATCGCGGCAGATAATCCTGTTATGTTAACTGTCACCTCTAACAAAATCAACTTATCAATCCCTTCCCATGGGATGATAAGTCCTCATAGTTACTCCGATCGCAACAAAACTCCATCAAGTTAATGATCACCTCTGATGACTAGCGCCGTTATTCCCACGAGTAACACAGTCTAAGTAGTAACCTACCATGCGATGTGTTACTACTTCGGTCAATAGTCACACTCCAACGTCCCTGAACTACCTGACCTATTCCGGATATCCTAAACTTCTATTAGAATAACCGATGGGTAGTAGCCTACCACGCGACGGCTCCTACAGCAATCGATCGTCACATTCCTACATCCCTGAACGATTCGATTACCATATGTGTCGTCCTCACAGATGGCGATAATTATCAAGGGCGGCTCGACAAGCGACATGTCCAACTGTTCCCCCAGATAGCAACTCGCCGAACGGCAAGTCATAGTTAGGGTCTTCAGCTGGTCGCATGCACGAGCAACTGCTCCTTGTTTCAAGCTAAGTGTTACCCTCTCGGTTCTACTTGAGCTGTAACGTGAAAGTCGGAGTTAACCCGACCCCACGCTGTGAACAACCAAAAGCAAAAGGAGATCCTAACGACTAAGTCCAAGACAGACTCGTCGAAGGCTCGTCACGATGCGAGAGATGGTGTAAATGGCTCGACTCAGGCGCCAAACAGCACAGGCGAGTCCAACACAATAGCTATCAAGGGCTAAACCAACAGTCTGAAGCACAGATCAAACGTGTGTATTGTGTGTGTGTTGTGGCCGCGAGTCCAACACAACAGCACAGGATGAGTTTTACTCTTAATAAGTCCAACATGTGTATTATGGGGGTTATTAAATAAACAGTTGTAGTACCCTTTGAGGACTTACCTACGTGAGAGGAACCGTGATGGCCGCGGTTGGGGGGGCATAGCTGACCCCTAGAAACTCTCATGAGTCAGTTTTTTATGAGCATGGCCTTTAACGCTCAACCAGCTTAGCTCAATAGATAAAAACATATTGTGTGTGTTTTTATCAATACCTAATCCAAAGGGCCTAATTCAAGGCCTAGTCCATTATGTCCCTCAGGTGGCGATGAACTCACTAAGGAAAGGTTCAAAGCCGAAAGCTACATCTCCCAAATTCACGATACGAAAGGTTGCCCAACCTATATTTATTTTGTGATTTATTGATTTATTATTTTTGAATTTTCAGTCAATATTACCTTTTGGGGGGGACTATTGGATGTTTTGTTCATGAAAAGGCAATTTTGCCTTTGTTAATAATCCCATATTGGAAAATGAGATGAATAGTATAGGGTATATAATGGTTCTCTCCTTATTAGGCTTTGAATAGTGTTTTGGATCTTGTGGGCTTTGCATATCTGTCCCACACACGCGCGCTCGTGCACGCATGCCACGCCTCGCCCGCACGCGCGCGCCACGCTGCACATATTTTTTGCTTCTCAAGCTTTTATTTTTGTACGTTTTACATGTTTTGTAACGGCTGCATGCGGGTAACGGAAGAAAGATTTGTGTGTAACGGTCCCTTGGATTCAGCGGGGGTTACTCTTCTCCTCACCTATATAAGCAGGCGTGGAGCTCATTCAGAGACACACCAACAAAGAGAAGAACAACTTCTAAGCTCTCTTCTTTCTCTACTCTCATTTCTCCTAGAAATTTTGGCTACATATTTATATTTATATTTTGGGCAATCATTTTCGTCTGAGCATAAGCTCTGTGACTCACGCCCGAGTGCAGAGACCGGCCGATTCTGGGGTTTTTTACCGCTAGGGGAGAGGGGACAAATTGCGCCAGGGCGATAGGCGGATGCTCAATCTTCTAGGGCAGTGACATCACGACTGCTCCCGATCAGGCCTGAATTTTCTAACTCTTTAATTTGAATTTTATATTATTATATTCCTGTTTTGACAGCATAATTCAATTTTTATTCAGAGGATATATAGGTATTTAGTGATTGCATGTAAAGACCTTAAATCTATTGAAGAATAGATTAGTGGTCACTAGTGCTACAACATACCTTGGCTAACAAATTAAGATGGGAACTAAAATTTTAAATGAACAAAAGAACCAAGTGAAAGACAATATAAATAGAGAAAATTTGTATCTGTTATTTTGTGAGTGGGAGAAAAAAATTGAACTACATAATGGGTAGTAGAGATGAAAAAAGAAATCGCTTAACTTCTCCCTTTATGTGTAAAAGAAATTTGTGATTTACCATCAACCTTGCATCTAGAAAATAGTGCCATGTATCATTTCTTTAATTTGAATTTGAAAATTTGGAATAAAGCCATCCGCATACACATTAAGTGAGATAGTATTTTCTTTCATTCTTTTCTTTTTAGAATATTAAAAAAGAGGGATATTATAAAGGAGTGATTGATGGTTAATCCACCTATTTAAATTTTAAAGTTTGATATAAAAGTATCCATGTCCTTATTTTATGTGTTTTTTATAAGAAAGAAAAAACATCGGCTCAAGTGATCTACTTTTGAAGGAGTAGCAATCCAAAGAAAAAAAAATTCAATATAATTCAAATTTTAGAAGCAAGGCCATAACAAATAACTCATAGAAAATAAAAAAATCAGATATACAAACCCATGAAATCAAATCAACCTGTGCGAGCACGGGCATAACGCTTATGAATTATTATAGAATTTATAATGTATAAAAATGTACGTGGTTCAAAAGCATAACATCATGTCTTTAATAAACAGGGGATCACATTTAAGTGAATATTTAACAATCAGATGACTCGAATAAACTTCTACTTAAATTCTATTTGTTTATTACCCGAATACTAAGAGTTTTGTATTTTATGTTTAATGAACTATGGAATTGAATAGTTAGATGAATATTAGTGAACTATTTGTTAATTTGTTCAGTTTCACCTTGCTCTCTGGTACATGTTAATGCAATTTATCGTATTTTATCGTTACAACAGGTCGAGTTTACATGGCACGACATCACTTTGTGACGGTGTATTGGTTGTACTAATCAAATGCATGGATTAAGAGAGTCACTTAGGGCTTTTAAAGCGATAATTCTTTTTTGGGTTTTTTCATGTATACCCTTTACATTATAGGTATTTATAAAATTTTCCTCCAAATCTTTTTAATTATATATTTACGCTTCAAAATTTTCTGTTCTCTCAATTTTACCCATACCTTGGGTTAAATCACCTCTATAGCCCTATTGTAATTATTTTTAAAGAAAAATTAGCAAAATAAAACCAAATAAGTTATAAGTAGTAAACCAAACCCGTTAGAAACTCCATTATCCAATCCTCGCATTATCAAAGAAAATATAAACCATAGAAACACAAAACAAATCTTATCCAGATTCCTCTTGAGGCTATGTTGCTACAACTCCTTGATCCTTTTATCCATAAATGTCTTTGTAACTCCATGATCGATGATGAAACCCGATAAATTAAAATTGAAGATTTGTGAGGTGATACAAGAATTCACGAGAGGACCGCGACCAAGGATGATTTAGCTTTGGGAGGATCACGCTTCCCTATTGATCTTCCTGGCCATTACGAACCTGAAAACAGAATTGAAGAAGATTGCAGGATAGATTGAAAGAAGAATGAGATAGAATGAGGAAGAATTAGAACTGAGGTTGAGTTTGAGAAGAGAAAAATCAATGGTATTTCATTCGTTGATTCAGATTACAACCTCTTATTTATACAAGCTCTCTTCATAACAAGGAAAGAAAGAAAACAGGAAACGTGCACAAAACGTGCACACAATTTAAAAGCTCAACAGAAACAGTAACTAAAATAGTTTTAACTGTTTTAACTGCCTAACTAACTTTGACAACTGTTACAAGCCACTACATTGTATAATAGCCCAGGTATTGTGCAATAATTCAAAGTCTCTTGTCTCAATCCAAGATAACACCAGGTCCCCGTCTTTGGCATTCTTCAGCTTCCTCACCAATTGTCCGGCCATTTAGAGTGATCACCTCTAGCACCTGACAATTCCCTTCCCCTTAAATTAGACCTTGTCTCAAGGTCAAATGTAGGAAATCTCTTGACAAGATCCCAGTAATTCTCCCAAGTAGAATCCAAAGAGGAACGCTGCTTCCACTTTATCAATACCTGAGATATCAATTTTTTTATTTGACAATTGATCGCCTGTCAACAATCTCTTCCTGTTCATCCACCAACTCTATAACATAATTGGTAAAATCATTCTGAAGTATAATATCAGAACCTATCCTTTTTTTGAACTGAGAAATATGGAAGACTGGATGAATCTGTGCATGGGCTGGAAGATCCAATCTGTAGGCAACCTCCCCAATTTTTTCCAAGACCTGATAAGGCCCATAGTATTTTGGAGAAAGTTTATGAGTCTTGTAAGAAGAAACACAAAGTTTCCTGTAGGGCTGAAGCTTAAGGAAGACCATATCACCAACCTCAAAGTCTCTGTGACTCCTATGTTTGTCAGGAAATTTTTTCATTTGTGCACTTGCTTTCTTCAAACTATCCTTTATAAATTGTACGACTATATCCTTAGAAAAAAGAGCTTCATCCACAGATTCCACTTTACAACTCTTAGGAATATAAGAGAGCAAGGAGGGAGGAGGTCTACCATACACAGCCTCAAAGGGTGTAGTGTTAGTAGAGACCTTCCATGTAGTGTTATACCAAAATTCAGCAAGGGGAAACCATTTACCCCATTCTGTAGGTTTATGGCAACAAAAACTCCTTAAGTAACCTTCCAAATTCTTGTTAATCACCTCAGTTTGGCCATCAGTCTGAGGGTGATATGCTGAACTAAACTTCAGCTGACTCTCTTACAATTTGAACATTTCTTTCCAAAACAAACTGGTGAACACAAGATCCCTGTCACTGACTATGGATCTAGGCATTCCATGGAGCTTGAACACCTCTTCAAAAAACACCTTAGCCACAGATTGAGCAGTATAAGGGTGAGATAGAGAAAAGAAATGAGCATATTTTTAAAAGCCTATCAACCACCACAAATATCACTGATTGTGTACCACTTTTGGGCAAATTAGTGATGAAATCCATTGAAAAATCTTCCCATACATAATCTGGAATAGGCAGGGGTTGTAAGAGTCCTAGTGATGCTACATTCTCCCCTTTTGTTCTTTGGCAAACATCACAAGCTTGAATATACTTCTGGACATCACCTTTCATCCCTTTCCAGTAGAAAACCCTCCTCAATCTATGCAATGTCCTGGTAATTCCAGAATGACCCGTAGTTGGACTATCATGATGCTCTTGAATTAGTGTGTTTTTTAATTCTTGTGCATTAGGACTAACAAAAATTTTGCCTCTTTAGTAATAAATTCCTTCCTTCTTAGCCACCTCCTCAATTACAGGTTGCCTTTGTTTTAATTTTGCCTCCAATTCTTTTAAAAAAAAATTCACTAGCACACATGTGCTTGATATCCTCTATCCAATTACTTTTGATAGTAGATATAGCTGAGATTCCTATGTCACTTTCATGAATCCTTGATAATCCATCCGCAGCTTTATTCAACCTGCCAGGTTTATATTCCATAGTGTAATCATACCCATTCAATTTAGCCAGCCCTTTGTTTTGAATACTTGTATGTATTCTTTGCTCAAGAAGATATTTAAAGCTTTAGTGATCAGTTCAAATCACAAAATTCCTTCCCAACAAGTATTGCTGCCACCTCTTAGTAGATAGGATTATAGCTAGTAGCTCCTTTTCATACGTAGATAATGTGGCATTCTTCCCCTTCAAAGCAAATCTGAAATAAGCAATAGGTCTCTCTCTTTGCATCAACACAGCTCCAACACCATTGCCAGATGCATCACATTCTATCACAATTGTAATATTGAAATCAGACATAGCTAAAACTAGGGCATTAGTGAGGGAAAGTTTAAGACTTTTGAAAGCATCCTCAGCATGTATATTCCAGGTGAAATTTCTCTTCTTCAACAGCTGTGTTAGGGGCTATGCCATAGTTCCAAATCCTTTGATAAACTTCATGTAATACCCTGCTAGGCCCAAAAAAACCTTCAACCCCTTGAGTGTGTGAGGTGTTGGCCACTCTACAATTGCCTGAATTTTATTTGGATCCATTCTAACCCCCTGTTTGTGATACAATATGACCCAGAAATTTTACTTGCTTCTGTCCAAAGCTATATTTTGACATTTTTACAACAAATTGGTGGGTTTTCATGACCTGGAACACTTGCCTCAAATGAGTTAAATGTTCCTGCCACCCTCTGCTGCACACTAAAATATCATAAAAAAAACCAAGACATATTTCCTGAGAGCCTAAAATGTTGAAGGGGCATTGGTGAGACCAAATGGCATAACTAAGAATTCAAAATGCCCACTATGTGTTCTGAAGATAGTTTTTGGAATGTCAGAATCACACATTCTAATTTGATGATACCCTGATTTAAGGTCCAATTTATAGTGAAAAACTTGGTTCCATGCAACTCATCCAATAGCTTATCAATAACTGGAATAGGAAATTTGTCCTTGATTGTAGCTTTATTGAGGGATCTGTAATCTATACACATCATCCAACTTCCATCAATTTTTTTACCATCACTACTGGTGAAGATAAAGGGCCATGACTAGGTCTAATAATTCCCTTTTTTAACATTTCTTCAATCTGTTTTTCTATCTCTTGCTTCAAGAAGTGTGCATGTCTGTAAGGCCTGATACAAACTGGCTTGGTTCCAGCTTCTAAGGGAATTTGATGATCAATTTCTCTGGTAGGAGGAAGATGTGGCAGCTCTTGGAAGATAACATCAAATTCTTGTATCAACTTGTGCATGCCATCAGGTAATCCTTCAAGATTAGTCCCTGTAGTAGATTCCTGTAAGCTAACGCTGCATAACTGAATTAGGTATCATTCTTCTTGCTCACTAACAGATTTAGCAATGTTTTTCATTGACAAGCTGCAATTCCCCTGAAATTATTCCCTGTAATGTTCTCTTGATTCTACCACATATGAATGTCGCCTGTAGTTTCTTAAAGTTTAGGGTAATATCTTCTAAGGTTTTCATCCAATCTGCCCCTAACACAATTTGACTACCCCCCATAGGCATCACCAACAAGTTTACTTAGATGCTCACTCCCTGACAGTCTAGTGTTACCCCTTAGCACACCCCAGCTCCTTTGATGAGTTCTCCACTGGCCACAAGAACATCAAAATTGTTGTATTCCGTCACAAATTGCCCTCGTCTCTTGACCAATTTGGCATTGATAAAATTGTGAGTGGAACCAGAATCTATTAAGATATTGATATCTTGGTTTTTGTAATATCCCACAACTCTAATTGTATGAGAAGCTGAGATTCCACTAAGAGATTGTACTGAAATGGATGGGGCTCTCTTTACCAAACTTTCAGCCAGTTCAATGGCTAAATCTTCTTGTTCATCCCTACTAACATCACCTTTCTCTTCCTCAACTGAACCTCCTTCAATGATGCCCTCCAGAATGAATAGATGTTTTCCCTTGCACTGATGCCCTATGTGCCATTTTTCATCACATGTAAAACAAAGATTCTGACTCCTTCTTTTTTGTATTTCCTCGGGGGTAAGTTTCTTGAATTAACAAGAAGATTTAGGCTTTTCTTGTACAATATTTTCATGAGAGGGATGTTTCCAAGGACTTCCTTGATTAAAAGCATTCCAATTCCCTCTAACTTTCTTCTCATTTCTTTGTTTGTCCTCAAACAACTTAGCCAAAGACACTGCTCCCTATTGCATAATGAGTTGACATGAGTTGGCATGGCCAACTTATTATGCAATAGGGAGGGGACACCTCACCTGTCCCCTCCCTTGGTCCCATATTTTGGGTCCTTAAATCATTTTCCATTTTATAATCCCAAAACTTTTGGTCATATTCCACGAACCCCCTAAACTTTATTTTTCCGCAAAACCCTTCAACTTTAATACTGTCAGTCTTGAGTACCCATACTCTTAGTTACAATTGTAGAGATCTATGTAATTACGGCTCTTAAACCATAAAAGCATCCTTCAATTGAATGAATTGGATGCAGAGGGAACCATCTTGGAAAATTAATATAAGATTTTATAATTTCCTAATATTAGAATCAAGATTCAATAGAAAATACATGAGATCAGAAATTCTTAAAGAAGGGGGAAATAAAATGAATCCGGAGCTTCTACCTTGACGTGTCCCAAGGAAAAAGAAGTTGGGGGGTTTGGTGGGAAAAGTTGGAAGGTTTATTAGGAAAAATAAAGCTCAAGGAGGTCTCCCTGGAATTAATGATCCACAACTTTGGGGCGTTTTGCGAAGATTGCCCTAAATGAGATACTTTATTAGCTCTTTCATGCGTGGGCTCTTGGTATAATAGGTTATCATGCACATCACCTTCATGAACTATAACATAATACCCAAATTCACATATGAAAATTGAAATGAGCTTTTAGTCCATAGATGGATAAAGTTTGAAATCATAGTTGTTGGCTTCTTGACATTTCAACCTATTGATATGCATGATGTTCCGAATAATGTAAAAGTTCATTCTTAATATAGCTTGGACAAGAAGAATATTGAGTAACACAATGCATTGACCCAAGATTAAAATTGGCAATATGCAAAGCATTAAGCAAAGAGAAGAAAAAGGGAAGAATAATAGCTAGATTGCCATACAATTAGGTCTTTCTTCCTCTTCAAACTCGTACAAGAGATCTACATTGCAATGTTTTCATTAAAGGTTTTGCATATGTGAGTATTTAATTATTAGGAAATTCTAATTAGTTTCCAAAGGAAAAAATTAATCTCCATTATGTAGATGATCATGAAATAATTATCAGAAGTACAAAGTTCAATCCCTTAAATCTCAAAACAATGAAGATTACCACCCTGAAGCCTAGCTTACTAGAACAATAGTCGAGAATGAGGAACTGCTGATGTAATTTCCCGGCTTAATTGCACTTAAACAGCGTATAATTTCCCCTACTTTGCTCTTATACACCATCACTTGTTTTTTGGTAGCACTTATATAATCTAAAGTTTTAAAAATTTAAGCTTAAACAATCTCAGTTATTCAAATATGAGAAATCCCCTCTAAATTTTTCATGCGGAACTCACATGCTAATTTTAGAATTTTTTTACCTTTTAGTTTTTGTTAAATTTATTGTTAGAACTACCATAATTCTACTTTAAATTAAACTACATAAATCCTAATTTAAAATAGGGTTCGGATGAAATTTAACAGCAAATGTAATAAATATTAAAAGTTAAAATGTTCTAAAATTGGCATGTGTGTGTCACATTAGAACTTCTGGGAGAAAATTTTTCATGTTTGCATAAGTGATGGTATTATAATGTAAATTTTAAATTTTTTATGATATATAAGTGATGCGAAAAACAATTGGTGGTAAATAAGTGTGGGGTAGTTAACGGTAATTATCGATGTGAATCAGACCTCCTTTTTGCCCAATATATGACTTGAAACTATTATAATATCAATTCAATATTGTTGAACCTAGCAAAATGAAAATAAGTAGCTTCTTTGAGATAAACCCTACGGAAATCTTTCATATTTTGATATTGTTCTCTCAAAATTTTTTATTTGATACGTATCCGCCACAATTGGCAAAGAGATTTACGCATGAAACATACCATTAGGGTTAGGTAGAACTAATTATGATCCTCCTTGTTTCTCCTTTTTGTCCTTACTACATCTTTTACTCACCATATAGTACAAAGAAGTGATATCTTTCTTAACAAGGTTTTTCTAACAGGTGCTCAAGGGCAGTTGTTACGAGATGAGATAGATAAAAAATAAATTGCAAGTAGGTTTCTCCTGATTTGCACTAATTTATTTTCTTACTTCTGCTCTCTATATCTCTCTCATCTCTAACGAGTGCTCATAGATACCCATTAGAAAAATCTTTCGTAAAATGTTTAGTGGTATATATTGAGCTTTTTTTTCATCTCTTAAACATTGTATGCAGCTATAACCAACCAATTAAGAGGATTTTTCAGGTAGACGTAAAGGGAATCAATAAAAATACAAAGAGTTGAGATGATAAAATATCTCAAAAACCCAATAAATATCCCTTTTCTCTTTTGAGATATATAAGTCACCCCAGACAATATTTAATTTGAAGTCCTTTCCCATTTGTTTTGTATTTTTGCCTTATTATTTAACTGTAGTACCCAAGGTTTACCCATTTTCGAATTTTGCATTTCAAGATATTTTTTTTCAACACTTTTAATACCCCAAAATTTTAATTCTATTTTCCTTTGTCCTCCATATTTCATTACATTTACCATTAAATTTGTAGTTTAGATCTATTTTACTCGGTTGTTACTTAGTTATCAGGGATCGATCTAAACAATCAAATGTTAACATCAGACTCGGGCATCACATGCCTAGCAAACGATATAAATTTAATAGAAAATCTAACAAAATCTAGCAAAATCTAGATAGAGTTATCAAAGTGAAATTGGATTGAATTTTTTTGCCATTAAACTGCTGAAAAACTGTGGAATACCAAAGTGAAAAATAAGCCTATATTTTAAGATGTAGAGCGTAAAATTTAATACATCGAAAATATGTACGTGAACTTTATAGCGAAGCATATATCAATTGTTTTTGTAAAGTAATGTCCAAGAAGAACTCAGAAGGGAATAAAATGGCCTAACACATACAAAATAGTACTGGAAAATTAAAGATGCTCTACTGAAATCACTCCCAATTGAATCCTATCGCTTATGGTATCAATGTACGAAGCCTAGGAGACATTGCATGATCACGGCCAGTATAGGCTATAATCACTAGAACTTTTGGAAAAATGTAGCTATCTGAGCTCTACAACTTCGGACAGAATCTACAACTTCAGACAGAACACGACATGTGAAGACAGGAGAAAATGAAGATGCTACGCTCATCAGATGTCACATGTTATATATTATTATAAGTTTTGGGCATCAAACACTTCACCTTTGATCTTGTGTCGGCATATGGACATAACAATCGATTTTTTTATTGTTGTTGGCATTCTTCTCAGTTGTTCAATAAGACAAACCCTCTGTAACAAATTCATTCTTCGTCCCAAGGATCCTTGAAGCAGCCCATTTCAATCTCACTTAGTTGTACAAAGAGACGGGGCTACTTTATTCATATGGTCATTGGAGACAACGCCTAGTCTCTTCTAGTATAGCTTTCTAAAATAAAAATTATAACTAAAGATACTATAATATCTTATTATTTTCCAAGAGATTACTAAATAGAATGACTATATTATTATCTTGAATATTTGTGAAATCTTTTAACCTAAAAAATATAACGACTCCGCTGGGGCTGGGGATTTTCTTCTCCTCTAACAAGAAAGTCATGTCGCGGTATGATAATATAGCACCTAGGACAACTATCAAAATCATCACTGCGGAGATGGACTATGCCGTTTAAAAGGTTTACTTATGGAGCAATCAAGGGAGCCCAAGCGAGCGCGAAAGACCTCCACGGCACTGAGCACTCATGCCTAGTTATGGTCAAGGATTCTGCTATCACCATGACCATCACGTCCCCATCCAAGGCTAAGCAAAAATCCTCCTAAACGGTTGATGACTTGACCTCTAAGTTTGACAATATAATGCGTTGCTCATCTCGGTACTTGAAGCAGAAGTAGGTACTTGCGAACTCTAACCGTCACATGGACATCCAACTCAGCGAGAACACATCATAAGCCCTCGCGGAGTTTTAGGCGAAGCTAGAAGCATGTTCTACTCAGATAACCATCTAAACTTATCACCTCCCGCTTCCCAAAATACCAGGGAATCGAAACGTGAACAAGCCCGCGACGTATTAGATTAAGGAGAATAAATAAAAATAAATATTTCACCTCAACCTAATACGCTAAGCGTTTGGAAATAAATACAATGTAAGGCATAGGTCCCCGATCACGATAGCGAGAATATAATGGACAAACTCAAAACAAAATAATACATATCACAAATGAATATTATCCAAGACATATTATTCGGGTCAACATGTCCTTATACATATCTAAACAAATGAATACTGAAGAGGTACAAAGATACATCGATCAAGCGGGAATGGAAAGTACTACAAAAGTAAACTGCAACCATCAGCTAATAAATAACATGACTAGGCTTCGACTCCTTCTGCTCCGTCTACAAGGTACTCCTGCTGAGAATCCTTTAGCTCTTGCTGAATCTGTTCTTCCCCTAAGTCTGACGTACACCAGAGAAAACAGATGTACGTCAGCGTGCATGGCACACTGAAAGATCCCACAAAACAAATAGAACAACGAAAACCAAAGCGAAAAACGATACGATAACAGAATAACAAAAGAAACGTACAACTGGAAATCCAAAAATCAACATGAAAATCTACTACTAAAATATAATTGTTGGCCTTCTTGTTTTGATGATGTTTAACAAACAATTTACCACTAATGTTGTTTGTCTAGTATTTGTGTTTTCTTATTTATTGTAGACAAACAACGTAGTTGGAGGATGGATGGAATAGAGCTTCAACGATGATATCCAATGGAGGATGGCGGATTTGTGGAGTGAAGCTACATACAATTCAAGTTAAAGATCAAGTTCAAGCTTCATCCGCAACATGTACCAAGTTGAGCTATAATGAAGATCAAGATCAAGCTTGGGTAATTTAGTTTAGGAATTTATATTATGTGTGTTAGTACTTTAAGCTCAATCATATACACACATACACGCTTTGGTTTTGGTTTTGTATATATACAGTTATATATATACATATATGTTTTTGGTTTAATAATTTTTGAGTTTATATATGAAACAAATGAATAAAATTGGAAAATACTATTTTGTTTCATGTTTATATGCCTATATATGATTTCACCTTTAACAAGCTTATATTTAATGAAATCATATTTAGTGTTTTGAATATATTGCATAGAATATGCAATTTAATGAAAATATTGTATTTCTAGGTTATAGACTTCATAACAACATATTATATCTTTTATCAAGTCTATACAATCATTTCATAAGGTTTCAAAATGTTGTTTAAGTCAAAATATCAAAATATCAATTTTCAGGTTTTCATGTTTTGGACTATTTTGTAAAATGATGACTATTTTGTAAAATGATGCAATTTAATGAAAAATATTGTATTTCATGTTTATTATCATGTCTACAATCATTTCCCAAAGTTTTACATTTTTCTGAATTTATTTGATATTTTTAAACAGGGTTTTAAAATCAGCTCTAAAACCGATTTTTCTGGAATGTTAGTTTTCGGTCGACCGGTACGGTCGACCGGTCAATTGACCATTCGTCGGTATTTTTCCAGAGAGTCGTCGGTCGACCGGTCCGGTCGACCGAGAGCTCAAATCGGTCGACCGAAAGAATTTCCGGTCGACCGACGTTAGTCCAGGAAGTTTTCTTCGTGTTTTTGCTCTCATCGGTCGACCGACGGGATTTTTGGTCGACCGACAATGTGACCGTTGGACTTCTAACGGCTATTTCTGAGCTGACTCTTCTGGGGCATTATGGTCTTTCTGTTTTGGGTTTTTTGCTGATATTTCGTCTTCCTATATATACCCCATTGCTGATGTCTTTTCAAATTGATCAAGAGAGTTTAAAAACAAGTTTAAGAAAGTTTTAATCAAGGGTTTATGTGTGGTTTAAGTGTGTTTATAAGCTTTTAAGCATTTGAGTGTTTTGGTTTTGTGAATCACTTCCACAAGAGCTTGAGGAGATCATCTATTGGTGTTTGAGCATCCAACTCTTCTCCTTCCACTCTTGATCTATTGAGAAGTTTTCTAAACTCAATCTAGCTTCATATTTTATATTGTTTGATTATCTTTTTATTAAGCTAGTGTTCATATTGAGTTTAGTTGATTTTATTATCTCTTTGTTCACACACAACCTATTGAGCTTATTGTATTTACATTCATATTATAATTTTGGGTTGTGAGATTAGTGACTTAGAGTTGTGCTTAATTGAGTTCTCACCTTGTTTAGAGAACAAATCATTTGATTTATATTGTGCTTATTGTGAGGATTCACTTGTAATACACTTGTACACCGAGAGAAGTGTGTGGTGAGAGACGGGGTCGAATCCAAGAGGAGTGGCGTCGGTTGACGTGCCTAGGGAGAGGTTGTAACCGAGCACTTGAGGAGGAGGACACGGGCTAGGACCAACACTTAGTGTGTGAGGTGTGATTACATAGTGATTGTATTGTGAGGTGTAAACGTTGTTCGGGTGAACGTAGAAAACCCGGTTGTGATAGTGGAGATCTCCTCGAGGTGAGGAGCGGGGACGTAGGTCGTGGGGACCGAACCTCGTAAACATATCGTTTTGTTTGTGATTGCATTGGCGTTCTTATTCTTGTTTTCATATCTTATATCGCCTTTGTGTATTGCTCATCATATTACCCTATCACTTGTGTAGATTGTTTATTTTACCCTTGTGTTAGTTCATATATCCTTGCTCATATATTTGTAATATCTCATTGATAGGATATATTCATTTGTTCATATTGCTTATCCTAGCTTACGTATCTTGTTGTATTTTATACTTGCTAGGATAACTTGTTAATTAATCTTAATTGGCATTTAATCGGATTAGATTAGCATAAGACCCTAATCACCCCCCCTCTAGGGTCTAACAATAATAACATAAGTCTAACTACATACGATAACCGGGTCAAGTACTATCCATGCTATCACAACTCACTGGTGTTAGATCTAATAAAATTTGAGATCTAAACCATAAAGCCATGATTAATTCAAAGAGATTTACAAGAATCAAAAGAAAAGAGCAGAAGCTTATACCTGAATCCATAGATTAAACTTGAGATGGGTTTTGGATCTTCTAACCTTAAGGTTTCTCTAGCCAAATTTCTCTCTAGATGGGGGTGAAGAGAATTAGAGAATGTAACACTAGATTAGGGACCATAACCCCTTATTTATAGATGTTGTATATTTATAATTTGGCCCATCATCAAATCACAATTACAACCTGGTATCCGCACATATAACCCCATGACTTATTTAAATACCCATTAACCCAAATTAATTGATCACTTTAGTGGGTTATCCTGAAGGATAACAATACACATTGATTAATCATATGTGCCCACAAATAGATTTATTAGATTAAATCCAACAATCTCCCACTTGGGCACCATATGATTCCTTAAATTGTGTATAACCTTATGAGCTCAAAAAATTGCTATCACTGAAAAGGTATTTCTGAACAATCTCGTCCATTGACTATATCAATATAGGATCAAAGCGGCCTTCGTCATATTTATCGTGACTCGACCCATCAATGGTCACATATACCAATACAATCAAACGACATAGATCAATCATGGATATGCAGCATGAAAATTACATGCAATGTGATCAGTACATGTCAATTTTCAACTGGTCCTCCTTTAGTGAGGTCAAAACCAAACATAATGTAACAGAGTGTCTTAACTGAATACTTTATTATGATCAGACAATACAACCAAACATAAAGCACTAAAAATTATAAACTCCCACTAAATCATGATATCCTCAAATAACACCACACCCATATGAGCAGTGTGCTCATGAAAAACCTTGGGTGGCAATCCCTTAGTAAGAGGATCAGCTATCATGAAGTTTGTCCCAATGTGCTCTATGGATATCTATCCACTCTGCACCCTTTTTTTCACAACCAGAAACTTAATGTCAATATGTTTTGACTTAGTTGAGCTCCTGTTGTTATTGGAATACATTACTGCAGATTTATTGTCATAATATAACCTTAGTGGTCTTTCCATATTTTCCAAAATACGCAGTCCTGTGACAAAGTTTCGCAGCCATATTCCCTGATTGGATGCCTCATAGCAAGCTACAAATTCCGCTGCCATAGTGGAGGAACTAACATATAAATGTAGCCTGATGTAGACTTCCTGCTATCTTGGCATCCAGCAAAATCAGAGTCCGAATACCCAATGACCTCTAATTTCTCTGATTTTCTGTATGTGAGCATGTAATCTTTTGTTTTCTGAAGATACCTCATAACCCTTTTGACTGCTATCCAATGATCCATACCAGGGTTGCTTAAGTATCTGCCTAACATCCCAACAATGTACGCAATATCCGGACGCGTACATACCTGAGCATACATTAGACTTCCTACAGCCGAAGCATAAGGAATCTTCTGCATTTCCTGAATTTTAAGGTTACCTTTAGGGCACTGATTGAGACTAAATTTGTCTCCTTTAGCCACAGGGGTGTCTCTTAGTCTGCAGTCTTGTATGCCAAACCTTTTAAATACCTTATCGATATAGCTCTTTTGTGATAATCCAAGAATACCCTGAGAGCGATCTCGATGTATCTGGATTCCTAATATAAAAGAGGCGTCCCCAAGATCTTCCATCTCAAAATTCTTTGATGGAAATCTCTTGGTTTCGTGCAGCATGCCTATATCATTAGTGGCAAGCAATATGTCATCGACATACAGAACCAGAAAGATATACTTACTCCCACTGAACTTGTGATATACACAGTCATCAACAATGTTCATCTCAAAACCGAACGAGACAATTATTTGTTGAAACTTATGATACCATTGACGAGGAGCTTGCTTGAGTCCATAGATGGATTTCCTTAATTTGCAGACCATATTCTTTGGGTCTCCCGACACAAAGTTTTCTGGTTGCACCATATAGATCATCTCATCAATGTCTCCATTGAGAAATGCAGTCTTAACATCCATCTGATGTAACTCAAGATCATAATGAGCAACAAGTGCCATGATTGTTCTGAAAGAGTCTTTCGATGAAACCGGAGAGAAAGTCTCTGTATAATCAATGCCTTCCTTTTGAGTATAGCCTTTAGCCACAAGACGTGCCTTATACCTCTCCACATTACCATTTGGAACCCGCTTAGTTTTAAAAATCCATTTACAACCAATTGGTTTTGCACCTTCTGGTAATGGGACAAGTTCCCAAACCTTATTGTCTTGTATAGACTTGTACTCTTCATTCATGGCATCAATCCACTGTTGAGAGTTAGAACTTTTCATGGCCTGAGAGAAGTTGATTGGATCATCTTCTAACATTCCACTACTTTCCTCATGTTCTTGGAGAAATACAATATAATCATCCGGAATAGCATTTCTCCTTTTTACATAGACTTGTACTCTTCATTCATGGCATCAATCCACTGTTGAGAGTTAGAACTTTTCATGGCCTGAGAGAAGTTGATTGGATCATCTTCCAACATTCTACTACTTTCCTCATGTTCTTGAAGAAATATAATATAATCATCCGAAATAGCATTTCTCCTTTCTCTCGTGGGTCTCCTTAATGGCACTGGTTCTTGAGGTTGTTGAGTTTGTTCTTCTGGAACTGGGAGTTGTTCAACATTATCATCTTGAGGTTCCAGATTTACTTCTTGAGCAACAACAGGTATAGGAACCTGAATATTGTAAAAAGTAACTATATGGATTGGATCTGAAGCCAATTCCTCCTCAAAACTAATGTCTCTAACATTATTTCTCTCCCCAAACTCAACATCCTCAAAGAATATTGCTGTTTCCGTCTCAAAAATATTCCTTAGTGTGGGATCATAAAACTTATAGCCCCTAGAGCGTTCAGATTACCAAATAAAGTAGCTGCTAACTGTTTTGAAGTCCAATTTCTTTTCATTTGGCCTATAAGGCCTTACCTCAGCTGGACATCCCCAAATATGTAAATGCTTTAAACTGGGCTTTCGACCAGTCCAAAGCTCATAAGGTGTTTTAGCAACTGCTTTACTTGGTACTCTATTCAGAATGCAAGCTGCTGTCTTTAGTGCTTCTCCCCAGAGAGACTCTGGTAAAGAAGAATAAGCAATCATACTTCTTACCATATCCTTAAGAGTCCTGTTTCGTCTTTCAGCTATACCATTCATGCTAGGTAAACCCGGCATTGTGTACTGTGGGACGATACCGCATTCCTCTAGGTATCTAGCAAATGGTCCTGGACGTTGTTCACCTAAACCATCATATCTACCGTAGTACTCACCACCACGATCAGATCTAACGGTTTTAATTCTTCTGTTGAGTTGATTCTCAACTTCAGCTTTATAGGCTTTGAACATGTCCAGAGACTCAGATTTTTCATGAATAAGATATAGGTGCCCATAGCGTGAGTAATCGTCTATGAATGATATAAAATATTATTGACCATTCCAGGATTCCGTAAGGAATGGCCCACAAATATCTGTATGTATCAATTCTAAGACATCCGAATATCTGTTGGCACCTAATCTCTTAACTTTGGTCTGTTTTTCCTTGATACATTCAACACATACGTCGAAGTCCGAAAAATCAAGGGAATCCAAAATGCCATCAGACACAAGATGCTCAACTCTACCTTTTGAGATATGACCCAAGCGCTTATGCCATAATGTCACCGAATTTTCCTTATTTAATTTACGCTTAGTACCACGTGATTCCACATGCAAGGATTTATTATAAGAAGCAATTGTATCAAGCAAATATAGGTTGTCATAAGTACTCAAGTAACTGGTTCCCACAACATTTGAATTAAAAGATAAACTGAATTGACTGTTTCCAAATGAACAAGAATAACCCGATTTGTCCAATACAGAAACAAAAAATAAATTCCGTCTAAAAGACGGTACTACAAAAGTATCTTTCAAATCCAAATAAGAACCAGTTCCTAACAACAACCTAAAGTGCCCAATTGCTTCCACATCTACCGATTGTCCGTCGCCCACAAAGATGTGTCTTTCAACATCACTTGGCTTTCGGTAGCTCAGGCAACCCTGCATAGAAACACTTATGTGAGTAGTAGCACCAGAGTCTAACCACCAAGTGTTTCTAGGTACTGAAGCTAAATTAACCTCAGAACAGACCAAAGCAAGGAACGTACCCTTATTATCACGCCAGGCGTGATATTTTGTACAGTCCTTCTTTACATGTCCAGGCTTCTTACAGAAGAAACAACCCTGATTATCCTTATGTTGTTTCTTCTCAACTGGACCCTTAGCAGCTTCCTTATCATTCTTCCTTTTCTTGCCCTTATCCTTAGAGGCATAGGCCAAATGAGCACTTTCTGTCTTATCTTGCTTCAACCTGTCTTCTTCTTGCACACAGTATGAAATGAGCTCATTTAGAGTCCATTTCTCCTTTTGACAGTTATAACTGACCTTAAATTGGTTAAACTGTGCAGGAAGAGACAACAAAACCAGATGCACTAATAACTCGTCACAAAGATCGAGTTTAAGTGCCTTAAGCTTTGAAGCAATATGAGACATTTCCATAATGTACTCCCTGATATTTCCTTTGCCCTTATACTTCATTGAAATCAAGCGAGCTAAAAGCGTGCTTGTTTCTACCTTATCGTTTTTCGCAAAACGCTTCTCAATTTCGGCAAGGAAATCTTTAGCCTTAGTAATCCCTTCGGATTCTATGCCCCTGAAGGCTTCCGGAACGCCGCGCTTAATGATCATAAGACTCATGCGATTTGAACGCTCCCACTTCTCATGCTCCTTCTTTGCATCAGGAGTGCTATCCGCATTGAGAGGTTGGGGTTGTTCAGTTCTTAATGCATAGTCAAGATCCATGCAGCCAAGAACAATTAATATGTTCTCTTTCAAAACCTTGAAATTTGTCCCATTTAGCATGGGAATTGAGTTGATGTTAGCAGAAATTGTTACAGCAGATGCATTAGCTGAAATAAAACAAAAAAATGCTCACATCAATAACCATAATTAGTAATTAATAAAATTTAAATAATGACAAATTCCATCCAAGATATCTGGCACAATATTAATATCAAGTCTTTGGACAGTAATATTAACTTGTAAGTGATATCTTGTTGCAATGATCAAACATTGACAATAACTCATGTCAAATAATGAAACTATCTTTGGATCGAATCATTATTCACATGTAAACCTTATAATTGTCACATGCTTATCATCGCAGATGTGTATACAGTCTAAATAAATATTAACCTTCCTTTGGGCCGATTAAATATTTACACGAAAGCATACACACAAACATCTCACATTCCTCATGAACAATCTACACAAGAGAGGTTACTTTGGCAACTTCTTGTTTCAATTAATCAATTGGAGTGAGAGACAACCTTAATACCTTAGTGTCATAATATTTGAATTAAATAATTGATTAAAAACCAAATTAGATTTAAATTAAAAAAATTCAAATTGAATTTAAATTAAATTAATTTAAATTTTCATAACTTAATTGGGGTCTCATAGCTTAATTAGGGCCCATAACTTAATTGAATAAATTAAGTATACCAAAGTGGACCCATGAAAAGCTGAGGCTTAACCATAGTGAACATGAAGTTCGCTTGACTTCGAACGTGAGGTTCGACTGTATTGAGTACAAGACTCACTTAAGCACGAACGCGAGGTTCGTCTGAAAATGAACGTGATGTTCAACTTGAGAACGAACTCGAGGTTCGTTTGAAAAAAGAATGCGAGGTTCTACTGAATATGAACTCATGGTTCAACTTGAGAACGAACGCGAGGTTCGTTTGAAAAATGAACGCGAGGTTTGACTTGAATTGAGCGCGAGGCTCACCTGAGAACGAACGCGAAGTTCGTTTGAATTTGAGCGTGAGGCTCAACCTGAGAACGAACGCGAAGTTCGTATGAATTGAGCGCGAAGCTCACCTGAGAACGAACGCGAAGTTCGTTTGAAATTGAGCGCAAGGCTCAACCTGAGAATGAACGCGAAGTTCGTCTGAATTGAGTGCGAAGCTCACCTGAGAACGAACATGAAGTTCGTTTGAAATTGAGCACGAGGCTCAACCTGAGAACGAACGCGAAGTTCGTCTGAATTGAGCGCGAAGCTCACCTGAGAACGAACGCGAAGTTCGTTTGAAATTGAGCGCGAGGCTCAACCTGAGAACGAACGCGAAGTTCGTTTGAAGCTTTCAAGCCTCGCCAAAATAGATAACCACCTCCTTAATTTTCGCCACGTTTTCACACACGAACCCTTAGGGTTTCAAATTGAAACCATCGCCGCCACTGTTCCAGCACCCAAGAGGTCAAAACCCAAGGGTTTCCTGACGCCGCCATCGCCGTCGGAGTCGAGAGCGAAGCCGCCAGTGAAAGTTCGCCGACGAGGAGCACGGGACCGAAGACCAAACCCAAAAATTCCTCGATTTTTATTTTCAAAACCAGATCCATAATCGGAAAAAATTTCGTGATCCAGATCCAAGAAAAATCGAAGAAAAATCCAAAAAATAAAAACTTTTCAACAGCCGTTACTGATCATCCGTGAACAAAAACTGAATCTAAAAACAATTAAGATCAAAAACCCTAATTTTAATCTTAATCTCTTAGAACAAATCAAGGTGGCTCTGATACCACTTGTTAGATCTAATAAAATTTGAGATCTAACCATAAAGCCATGATTAATTCAAAGAGATTTACAAGAATAAAAAAAAAAGAGCGAAAGCTTATACCTGAATCCATAGATTAAACTTGAGATGGGTTTTGGATCTTCTAACCTTAGGGTTTATCTAGTCAAATTTCTCTCTAGATGGGGGTGAAGAGAATTAGAATGTAACCCTAGATTAGGGACCATAACTCCTTATTTATAGATGTTGTACATTTGCAATTTGGCCCCTCATCAAATCACAATTACAACCTGGTATCTGCACATATAACCCCATGACTTATTTAAATACCCATTAACCCAAATTAATTGATCACTTTAGTGGGTTATCCTGAAGGATAGCAATACACATTGATTAATCATATGTACCCACAAATAGATTTATTAGATTAAATCCAACAACTGGTCCATCTCTCACAAAATCAACGCTCATATCACCGGATAACTGACTGTTCACAAATCCCCTACGCGCATCCAATCCCACGAAAAAGGTGGCTAGAGGACTACACGCAATCCGATCTCAGCCCGGTCCGAACTCAGGCAAAGCTCGGGTGACGAAACAGGTCACGGATCCAAGTGGCGAAACATGTCACTTGGTCTAACAAACCAACCTCAGGACAAAACAAGTCTATGGTGCGAGTCTGGAAGATACATCAACAGCCTTATCCGATCACATGAACATTAACTTCCTCATCCCTACTCTTCTCATTTTTTTAAGTCAACCATAATCCTCATTAAAACTCAGGTTCACCACCTAAACTCAGTCAACACACATATCACTAAGTCTGTTCATGACGCACGAGGCCACTAAGTCATGAACTACTAAGGGTTCTCAAACACAATATGGATAATACATAATAGACATGTCAAATACATTAAATAAATAGAAAACGTGAAATATGATCATAAATAGTAAAAACATACATGCGGTTCGGTTTCATCAATATCTTGTTATCTAAATCTCAAAACCACTCATAAAATTATCCACAGCTAAATAATATACAATATGATTATGGTTAAAACTGAAATCGAAAAACCGTGATTGTTTTGCATATGAAATGTCATAGTCTACAACTACCAACACAAAATCATAATTTAATTTAAATCCAAAATAAATAATTCTTTTTGCAAATAAATTCCTTTAAATCATCATAATTATCAAAAATGAATTTGTTTCTAAAATAATTCCTTTTAAATTATTATAAGTTTTCTAAATGATCCATTCTCAAATATTTTTTTAATTAATATAATTATCCAAAAATGATTCCACTGTCGAAATAAATTCTTTTACTTCATAATAATTATTCTAAAATGATCTTTTCTCAAAATAGTTTAACAATTCAAATAATCCATTTTCCAAAATAAATTATTTTAAATTATCTATTTAATAATTATTCAAAACCAACTCTTTTTCCAAATAATAATTATTTTAAATTATCTATTTAATAATTATTCAAAACCAACTCTTTTTCCAAATAATCTCTTTTCTCATCATAATAATTCTAATTAATATAATTATTCAAAACCAACTCTTTTTCCAAATAATCTCTTTTCTCATCATAATAATTCTAATTAATCTACAAAAACACTAATTTATAAGTTGAAATCATTTAATATCATCATCAATAGTCCCACGCAGATAATAACAATACATAATTAAATTATGTAAATATTTCATAATAAATGTAAATATTCAAACTACGAAACAGGGAGAGCGGGATCTTGCATCGGGTATTGTTGAATGAATCAACGTCGACGTGCGTGTCCGCGGGTCTGATCTGAGCGCGGGTATGAAGAGCACTACGGGTCAGATCTAACGCGGAGAGCGCGGCGTCGTAGGGGACTGTAATGAGGGGCAGCGGGGAGAGCGGACAGCGGCGC
>NW_017972399.1:225100-225208 GCF_001876935.1 Asparagus officinalis | reverse complement strand
GGACTTCGGCGAAGAGCTCCATGAGGAGCTGGAGATTAAGGTGTCGGGGTCGATGACGTGGTAGTAGCAGGTTTGGGCGTCGGAGGGCTTGTCGGCGGCTGCAGGGGG
>NW_017972399.1:180553-223654 GCF_001876935.1 Asparagus officinalis | reverse complement strand
TATATATATATACATATATTATAAAGGAAATTAGGATTTTAAAAAATAACTAAAAATAATAATAATTACGAAATAAATTAAATAATTATGTGAAAATTATCTACACATCAAAATGTACCAGTTAAAGTATTACAACCGATAATATGCAATAGTAGAAATATATATATATATACATATATTATAAAGGAAATTAGGATTTTAAAAAATAACTAAAAATAATAATAATTACGAAATAAATTAAATAATTATGTGAAAATTATCTACACATCAAAATGTACCAGTTAAAGTATTACAACCGATAATATGCAATAGTAGAAATAATACTATAAATTGCATAATTAAATAAGAATAATTAATAAAAAATAATTACTTATATTAAAAATTAAATAATTATGGGATGATTATCTATATAGTAAAATGTACCAGTTGTGCTAATACGATAGTTGATACGCAACAGAAGAAATAATAAAACAAATTATATAAATAATACGTAATTAATAATACCACGTATTATACGAAATAATACGTAATAGTAATAATAATACAACGTATTATTCAAAATGATACGTAATAATATCAATAACACGACGGATAAATTCCAAAAATGTTCACCGTATGAAATTAATTTATAAATATTAATATCATTTAAATAAATATCAAACTTATACTTTAAATCATAAAAAATTATAGAAATTCAAGAAAAATATAAATACTCCTTTAAAAATAATAATTAAATATTTTAAAATACCAAAAAAATATTTTAACTAGTATTAAAATTCATGATCCTTACAAAACTGGCGCTTGGAACTAAAAATCCCACGAAGACAGGCGGTTGTCTCAAATAAGCTTGTCCTTATATCAAGGTGAAGAATGGCATGGTTTTAACTTTGCGACGTGCGAGAAAACGGGTCTGTTAGAGGGCTAGAATGAATGCACAACCCAAGGTAACCACATGTGATGCCCCTGATTTCACATAAGTTAGCAGTCTAAGGTGAACCAAAGGATGTCAAACGTGCCATACACCGAACATTATGCAACAACATGTTTCATCATCACGGTAATATCTCTCTAGTGGAAGTCAAACAATGATCAAGTGTAGATACAAAGCAGATAGTATAAAGATAATAATGCAAGGGACACCATATAGAAAAGATCCAATAATAAATATAAACGTGTTCCAACAGAAACAAAGAAGTATATCTGACAATCTAAAATAAAGTAATAAATCTCTGAATACAAGAGTCAGCCGAATACAGTACTAAAGCACTCAGCTTTCAACATAAAATATATCTCTAAAAGAAAACTAAACTCATAAATGTTAATTGTGGAGCACTAAATATCTAGTAAATAAATGACGGCGAGCTAAACCACATCTCCATTAACCTTGCGACTCTCCGGACGTCTGACTCGCTGCCTGAAAAGATGGGAAACAACGAGCATTAATGCGCTAGCAAGATCATATCCACAGCCCCCAGGAGGAAGGGGATTAGGAGTATAAAAATATTATTAGTACATATAGATATATAAATCATCTATCCTGAACTACGAGGAATTGATATTTAGGAATCCACAACACGAGAATGGGTACGTCGAGCGAAATAATCCAAACAACGAAACCCTCATGTATATACCTCGTATCTCAAATTGTGGATAACTAAATATCAACTCCAAATCTTATGAATAATAATAAACAACAAAAAAGTACATTACCAATCTTCAATTCAAAACATGTCACAAATGTCATATCATGGTGCCTTATACTACCCACGAGTAGTTGGTACGGGAAAAAGAATAATAATCCGGTAAAGGATCTCATATAGTATATGTTGTGTATGACAACTTCAGTCTTATACCCTACTCTTGGAGTAGGTGACATAGGAGCATAAAATAAATCTGGGTGATTCTCTATCAGATAATAATAATGTTGAGTAAGACGCTCATAATATCCTGTGGCTCACTATGTTACTCAATCGCCCTACGGAAATAGGCATATCAGCCAATTCCGGAAACAATGATGCATAACCGGAAACAATGATGCATAATAGAGTGTAGTCTACTATGGTCTCATTGTAGTATACCAACTAACGTACTCCGAGTGTAGTCCATCCGTGGTCTTTTTGTTGGGTACCAACTAACCCCACTCAAGCATCCAAACTATCATGAACTGAAAAATACGTCACTCTCTATCATGACGAACTCAAAATATAGGTTACGCACCTCCAAACGTTTGTGTGTGCTCAAAATCCAATATGTGCTCTCTCATAAACAACACACATTTATCTACGTGTAACTCGTACTTCATGTACTCAATCAAAAGCACATGAGAAAAACAACATATGCAAAACAGCTTATAATCGGTAGACTAATTATCTCATCCGGTCGACTGGTCGGTTACGTGCACACACATACTCATACAACACAGCCTTGATCGGTTGACCAAATGCCTACTTCGATCTACTGACTAGGGCCAATCGGTTGACTGATTGCTTTAATCAGTCGACCGACCAAAGCAATTTTTCTAGATTTCCTAAGTAAAGTTAAATATTCTCATAAATTCATTAAAAATTAAAATTTCTCCAATAAAACTTGTATGTTAAATCTTATTTAAGGTATTTAAGGTTTACTCTGCTACATGGAAGCACAATTATCAATTTAAAGGAAACTAGAAACCCTAACATGATTATATTTGTAATTTCATCATGAAAACAAAATTGAATCAGCAAAAACTCATATTAAATCAACTTCAGATCATGAATCCTAATTAAAGAAACCATCTTCATACCCATATAAATTAGAAAGGTCAAATCTTTATATCATACAAGTCAAAGATGTGATTTTTACTCATAAAAAAGCTTTTAGAAATCTAATGAAATCAAGAAAAATAGGGGATGGGTTTGGAGGAGACGAAACTCGCCTAAAAATTTGTGTTGAAACTCCACGCACGCGAGAGACACGATCCTCCTTCACCAAAAGTCCACGATCTCACCCTCCTCTAGGTTTTTGCTCCTCAAAGTCTAATAAATTCACAAGAGACAACTCTAGGATTTTTGAGGGGTGTGGCTGGTGATCAACGTGGGAAATACAGAAGAAAAGAGGAGAAAAGTCGGGTTTAGAATATATATATATATATAGATGTGTGATCAAACGAGCTCAAAACTAACCCTACCTAAAACCTAGGTTCTGTGCACCCCTCAGTCGACTGATGCCAAGAATCAGTTGATCGATCAGGGACCATCGATCGACGGAACACTTGGCATCAGTTGACCGACTAGTGTAATGTTTTTTGCCGACTGATTTATGCATGCACACATGTTTACACTTACATATTTACACTTATATGTATGTACTCAATCTCAAATTGATTTCAAACATACTCATTCATCTCGGAATGATATCAACCATTATAAAAATCATTTAATAGTATTTTCCATAATATTTTTAAATTTACGGGGTTTTACATTCACCCCTCCTTAAAAAGAATTTCTTCCTCGAAATTCAACAATTATAAATCACAAAACATGTGTCATATACGCATTATTTGCACTTAACATCTGGAATGTGAATACTCCCACTTAACCCCTAATTAAACAAAACTCATACGTCGAGAAAAAATCTAAACAAGGAACCCCCTATGTAGATACCATATGTTCCGAATGATTAAGAGCTGAGCGTTAATACTCACATTCCAGCATGATGTGTAAACACGACTATATAGATAAAACGAACACAGATAGTACTTTAGTTAACTATATACCTACTCAAACAGGTGTGGTAGTCACGACGAATATCCTCCTCGCGCTCCTAAGAAGCTTCCTCAGCTCCCTTCCGGTTCCACTGGACTTTAACTAATAGGATCACTTTATTTCGAGGTTTCTTGTCCTCCTTAGTAGGAATGAGGACTAGAGTCTCAACTGTAGTCAAATTTGCCTGAAGTTCCAAATTTGACATATAAAGCACTCTTTGCTACTCCTCATCGTGTAAGTACTTCTTGAGCATCGAAACATGGAAGACATCATGCACACCCGACATTGATGCAAGAAGATCTAGTCGATACGAGATGGATCTAACACGTTCCATAATCCAAAAATACATGTACTGTTTTATTTGATTCCACTAGAGAGATATTTCTGTGATGGTGAAACATGTCGTTACATAGTATGGGTGTATGGCAGGTTTGACATCCTTGGATTCACCTTGGACTGCAGCCTTGTGTGAACCCCGGAGTATCACAGTTAGTATCAGAACTCTAGTTCCAGCATCCTTAGTATAATCCTGTGTTGAGTCGTCGAGCTAAGATAGAGTTTCCTAGGATTCATGTATAGAGTCCACTAGAAATTTTTAGAATGAGTGAGGACGTAACACGTATACTTCAAAAATTACGAATTTTATTTATGACTACCTTACTTTGATTGAAAAGTATTTGCATGAATACTATATGATACGTTATGTTATGTATATATGTTTGCGACCTTATTTACTGTGTCCATTAATCTCTCTTATTGATATTATAAATGTTGGGATGAGGATGCGATCGATATAAAGCTCGTACCCGAAGAGCTGGGCAAGCAGAGCCTGAGCCGCAACAAGCTCCACAGTATCTGATCGACTTCGTAATGCCGATCGCAAAAGCAAAGACTAACAACACTCGAGGAGTGAGTAACGAGCCACATTACATTTTCTAGAGTTCTACCACCAATTGTACTAGTCGTGCCTATTAAAGAGGCAATACTAAAGATTTCACCATCACCACAATCAGCTGTTGATAGAGCCGCAGAGTAGGAGGCTTGGCTCTGTAAGAATAAAAAAGATATCAGACACTGAGAACATCATAGTTTCAGAGCACACCGGATTTATGTATTCTGTGTAGAGAATATCACTGAAGGATATGTGAAGATTTCTTAACGTCGACTCAGTACTAAAGCAGAGTTAGATGTATTTTGCATAGAGAATATCACTGAAGGATAGCACCGGAGGATAGCACCGACTTCAGATTTTTGCTGGAGCAGCGAATACCACTTATTTGAAAAAAAAATTGTTTGCTTATTTGACAAGCAGTAGAGCTAGTCCGATTAAAGTGGGGGGATATGCTTGTAGTTAATTATGAAATCATGACCAGCATAGTGACAATAACAAGGGCAAGAGACCTGTTGCAGAATCTAGAGAGCCCCCAGCAGTTGGGTAAGGATTTTTACCGCCAGCAATAAGGATAACATAAGAAGAGAGCACAACCTACAACATGATTCGAGAGCACCGCAGCAGCGTAGAATTCAGCGTACATGTTACATTGCTGTAGTATACCAGCAGGAGGCTAGCATGACAGAGGTTAGAGTCAGTAGTCTCAGGGCCGTGGTTACGACCAGCAGCAGAGGATTTGAGGCACCTCCAGTCGTCTCGAGAGTTTAGGGACCAGTAGGCCAGATTCATGTAATCCAGGAGATTCTTGAGGGACAGACAGTCCTTTATGTTCCACCACTATCAGTGTAGCAATCGCCAGCCACCGGTAGGGTTTATGCAATCATACCACATGACCATGGTGCGAGCGGAGCTTTCTTAGTAATTTCTTTTCCATCTCGGATCTTGTTGATTCAGAAGCTTCACATTCTTTTTTCTATTATGATGTCATGATTAGACTTCATCTTGTAGCGCAGCCTTTAGGCATTCCATTATTAGTTTCTACTCCTTTAGGAGATGTGTCTCTCTTAGAGAGTATCTATAGGAGATGTGTCGTTAGATTAGACGAGTCTGAGTCCGTGGTCGATTTGATCGTCCTGTGAATGTTTGAGTTCGATGTTATTCTTGGTATGGATTGGTTATCATCCTACCATGTTAGTATAGACTGTTTTGTAAAGATAGTTAGCTTGTGAGCATTTGATGAGTTTGAATAGATAGTAGCAACCTTATAAGGTAACCAGAATGCGGAGTCATTTTTGGCATACGTCGAGGAGTTGATGATACGGGATCGGGTGCAGATTTGAATGAGACCAGATTTATCTCAGAGTATCAGGATGTCTTTTAGGACATACCTAGATTACCTCTAGTGAGAGAGGTTGAGTCATGCATCGAGATGCAGCTAGGCACTGTATCGATATCCCAAGCACCCTATCATATGACACCTGCTGAAATGAGGGATCCACAGACTCAACTAGATGAGTTATTAACTCAGGGTTTATTTGTCAGAGTCATTTTCATAGGAGTATCGGTCCTCTTCGTGGAGAAGAATGACGGTAGCATGTAATTATGTATAGATTATCGTGAGTTGAACAAGGTCACTTCCTAGATCAGGTATCTACTATTGAGGATTTATGACTTGTTCGACTAGCTGCGGGGAGCATAATATTTTTGAAGATTGATTTTCATTCTAGTTATTTTCAGTTGCGAGTGCGCGGAATGGATATTCCTAAAACCGCCTTTCTGACTCGATATGGGTCTTTCGAGTTTCTTGTCATGCCATTTGGGCTAACCAATTCACCCGTGATATTCATAGATTTAATGAACCAGGTTTTTCATCTATGTTTTGTGGTTGTTTTATCGATGACATCCTTATCTTTTTTAGGTCGGAGGTAGAGAACGAGCAACATCTTCGTTTGATATTGCAAACTTTGTGGGAGTATCAGTTATACGCTAAGTTTAGCAAATGCTAGTTTTGGCTATCTGAGGTCAGATTTTTGACCATGTTATCTACAAGGAGGGCATAGCAGCAGATCCAGGTATTGTTGATGTTGTACTTGATTGGGAGCCGTCAAGAACCATTATAGAGATTCATTGTTTTGACAGGGTATGAGAGAAAGTTCATTCAGGACATTTTGAAGATTGTGATACACTTACACGCCTTACGAAGAAGGGTGTAGGGTAAAATTTGATTTCCCAAAATGGGGATTTTGTTTGTATTGATAAGATTGACTTATTATAAACTAAGAATCAAAATTACAACAGAAGTGGAGGGAAGACCCTCCTTGTTTAACGTGAGGTCTTTGGTAGCGATAGGACGCCTCGCTCAGTTCTTGCACCGAGTTTGTTTCCCTTGGACGATTCGATCGAGGTTGCAGATGAGCTTCAGTACGTAGTAGAAGCTCGTGTTGATCGAGTTCGAGTTCTCGAGCTTAATGGCTATCAAGACCGAAAGCTGGAAGAAGATGCTACAGTGCAAGAACAATGCAAAGAGCCAGGCTCGATTCTTTTAGAACTTAAGAGAACTGATTACCAAGGAGCCAAATAGGTTCGGTCTTGATCAAGAGTTCAAGACCTCTCTTTTGATAGCCATCATTGGCTATTTATAATGGAGGAGAAGCATGGCTACTCCCTCAAATTGTGGGATTGTAGTTGAGGGGGACCATAACTCCATCCCTTAAATCTTGGGATGTGACCATCAGAGGTGAGGTGAACCATACTCCATCCCATAGAGCATGGGGAGTGGGTGTACCCACTCCCACGTTTTAAGCTCAAGTGGCTGACTTGTCCAGCTGTGCAGGCGAGCTTAACGTTGCAGGCGAGCTTGGCCTGTTAGGCGAGCTGGTGAGCTTTCAGGCGAGCATGTGAGTCTAGAGGCGAGCTCGTTTGTGCAGGCGGGCTTGGCGGGCTTTGGCATGCAAGCGAGCCTGGGTGCTACAGGCAAGCTTAGCCTTCAGGCGAGGTTGTGCAGGCGAGCTTGCCTTCTTCAAGCTGTTAGGCGAGGCTGTACATGCGAGCTTGCCTCATGCAAGTGAGGATGTGTAGGCGAGTGAAGGGCAAGCCTGGATCATGTAGTCTATCTTCAAGCTGTCAGGCGAGCTCTGTAGATGAGGCTGTGCAGGCGAGCTAGCCTTCAGACGAGCCTGGATCATGCAGGCAAGCTTCAAGATGTCAGGCGAGCTCCACTAGTGAGGCTGTGTAGGCGAGCTTACCTTATGCAGGAGAGCTTCAAGCCTTCAGGTGAACTAAGCTCCTTTGAAGGCGATCTCCAGAACATGTCACGAACAGGTCATAATTTTTAAACCGTAAGCCGGAATTGGACGAATTATATATAAAAATTGACTATCTCGACGAGACGGAGCCGACCAAACCTACCCCATAGGGTTCGATTTGCTTATGTCCGTTTATCCAAATTCCTTCAGGTTTGAGAGATACCAGTGTTTTCTCCTTTTTTGCTATTTTGGACGAGGTTTTAGCAGTCTTATTCTGAACTTCTCTGATAGGGATTAAAGGCAATTTTTATTTCCTACAAAGGGTGTATAGTTTGTTTTGGGCACGGGGTGTCAGGAAGCCTTTGAGAATATAAAGGCTAAATAGACTATATTAACAATATTGACTTTTTCGAGCAGTGATACGACATTTATCGTTTTCGTAGACACGTCATTAGCAGGTCTAGGAGATGTTTTGATGTAGACTCGGAGGGTATGGTTTATATTTCGCTAAAGTTGAGGCACATCGTACCAGATATACAGTGCATCCACGTACAAGGAAAATGCACAAAGATGAAGAGACACTTCTGGAGGAGCTTCCAGAATTTGTTTTGTAGCTAGTTATGATATTCTAGTGTTTTTCACCCGCAGACAGATGGACAAACGGAGAGAATAAACCAAGTGTCCGAAAAACATGTAGCGGACATATATTATAGATTTGCAGGATAGCTGGGAGGATTATATCCCATTGATTGAGTTTGCTTATTGTAGGGTCCTCTTGTTTATATATACCAAGTGTAGGATCGTGACCCTTAAGAATAGAATGCATTCTTATAAAAATCTACGGAAACTTTACACTTAAACACTAGAGGGTGAGTTTGCAAAGTAGATTATAAATTGTAAAAAAAGATATAGCAATCTCAGAAAGTGAACATTATAAACACAAGAATGTATACTGGTTCCACCTCCCCGATGTACATCCAGTCCCCAACAAATCCCGCTTGAGAGTTCTACTATGATTTTGAAACCTTACAAAATCAAAAGAAAACTTGACCAATTTGCAAGACCATGCAAATTACAAACCCAATTGACAACACCATGCCAATTGTAAACCGACCTCTAGACTAAGAGATTAACCCCTCTCAAAAACTGAGAGAAATTTTCTTTGAAGCAAGTACAAATCTAATCCTATAAGCCTTGAATGTGTTGTGAACGTGTTTCTCACTGTGGCTATAGGTTTTTCTCTCTAAAATTTGCCTAAACACTTAGTATGAAATGATCAAAGGACATAGGCTATTTCAGAACTTTTATTCTAAGGCAAAATTTGAATTTTAGAACACTTAGAATGCACAAAATGTTTAATCTTTTGAATGCAACACCCTCCATTATTTTCTGACGTTTTTCATATTTATAGCCCCTGAAAAGACATATTTTTAAACCCAAATAATACCTTAAAATGGCTATAAATAGTCATATATTCAAAACCAGTAACAGTCAGAAAACTATCTTAGTAGTCGGCTGCAAGTCTTAGTAGTCGACTACTCTAAGTTCAGACAAACTCTGTGTAGTCAATATTTTTCTTAGTAGTCAACTACTTTGTCTATTAGTCGACTACTTTGTAAAAATAGAAAGTCTGGAATTCAAATTCAACTCTTATTAGTCGACTATAATGCCTAGTAGTCGACTAGTCTGTAATGACACGAAAACTGATATTCTGTCTGTGTCTGTTATAGTCGACTACTCATGCTATTAGTCGACTATTAAGAGTAGATATGAGCTATATGATATGTTTTAAGTCTCGCTCAATATCTATTAATTCTAATGGTTACTATAGGGGATTTTTATTATTAACCAACACACTAAGCATGTGTTAGTATGTTCTAACACTATGTGTGTGCATGTGTGTGAGTGATCAAGGCTTGTATACATTTCTAAGCAAAGAAAATATAAATTACCTTTTGACAATGAAGTATATCTTCTTCTTTGCTTTATTTTGCCTTGAACTCATCTATGTCTTGAGTATCTCTTTGAATATAATTGTTGATTTAGCTCTGGTACTGCAAAATAAATGTTAACATATAATACACACAATATATAATATTTGTTATCATCAAAACAAACTAATCTTGGGGTCAAGATTCCTAACATTCTCCCCCTTTTTGATGATGACAAATATATGTTATTAAGATATAAAAATTTTAATCTCCCTGCATGAAATCATTAGATAAAATCTTTTACCCCCCCTGCATCAAAGCATTAGTAAAAAAATTTAAAATTTTCTACATAACTCCCCCTTTGTCATTAGGAAAAAAAATAAACATAATTCTAGTTAAATTCCTTTTTCTTTTCCTTGGTACCTAAATAAAAACATTAAGCACTTTGGTATCCATTTTATATTATATCATTAGGATTAGCCCTTAGAAATTCAAATCCACTTGGAATTTTGTTTCCATTTATTAACATAATTATAATTCTTTGAATTTCATATATTTTTCTTAAAACTTAATATATAATCATCTCTTTCATTTAAACAAGTATCTTTAGGTACCCAAATGTACATAGATTTCTTATACAAAGATACTTTATGATATGATGCAAAATGTGTTCTATTAACATATTCATTTTTTTGTGAACATATCCTAATACAAATTTTTGATTAAAAGACTTTTGAAAAGATAATAAATTAGTCAAGTCTTCTTTTCCTTTGTTGAATTTGTTCACATTAAAAAATAACTCTTCATATTTGAGTTTAAGAGAACACATTTCTTTATCTAAATCTGAAATACGAGTTATTAATTTATCACATTTAGATTTTAGATAAATATTATCATTAGTCAATAATTTATTTTTAGAAAATAAATTATTATTTAGTTCGTTCAATTTTTCAACTTGTGAAGAATTTAAAGTTACTAATTCTAAGTTTAATTTTTATTTTTAGTTTTCAATAACTTATAATTAGACTTCAAATCCTTATATTTAACATAAAGTTCATTGAATACTTCTAATAATTCATCATTATTAAAATTATCGTATACCTCATCTTCTTGTGCCATAAAACATAAGTGAGCGGATTCCTCTTTTTGTTCTCCTTCTTCTTTGGAAGAAGATGAGTCACTATCATCCCATGTCATTACCAAAGCCTTCTTCTTTTTATCTTTTAACTTCTTGAAGTTTGTAGACTTTAACTTTGACTTTAGAAGAGGACAATCCTTCTTCATGTGTCCTAGCTTATTGTAACCATAACAAATAAAATTATTATTAGTATCTTTGACCTTTTTATACTTACTTTGGATAAGAAACTTTTTGAATTTTCTTGAGAGAGCATCAATATCTTCATCATCTTCATCCGATTCATTATTGTCGTAAGATGCATTTAAAGTAATGATTTTCTTCTCTAGTTGTTCTCTGTCCCTTCTATCTTTAAGTTGCACTTCATATGCCATTAAATTCCTAATAAGATCTTCTAAGGTAAGTGTTGAGAGATTATTGGCTTCTTCAATTGCTATTTTCTTTTTCTCCCATTCCGGTGTTAGTGCACGAAGAACTTTTCTCACCATTTCTAATTGTGTGTACCCTTTTCCAAGACCAATTAGAGAGTTGGTGATGTCGGTGAATCTTGTGATCATTTCAGTGATCGTCTCATGTTCTTTCATTTTGAATAACTCAAACCTATGCACAAGAATAGAGATTTTAGATTCTTTAACTTTGTTTGCACCTTCATGTGTTACCTCAAATGTATGACAAATTTGATGGGCTAAATTGCAAGTAGACACGCGATTGAACTCATTTTTGTCCAAGGCACAAAATAGTGCATTCATCGCTCTTGAGTCCAGATTGACGTTTGTTCTTTGTACTACTGTCCATTCGATGTATGGAGTTGTTGGCTTTGTGAAATCAAATTCTACAATGTTCCATAAGTCATAACCAAGAGATTAGAGGTAGATCTTTATCCGACACTTATAATAGTTGTAGTTTGTGTTGTCGAAGAGAGGTGGTTGTTGTGTGGAATGTCCCTCTTTAAATTGTAAAGTATTTGATGTACTTGATGATGCCATCTTTCACCTTGCTCTGATATCAATTGTAGGGTCCTCTTGCTTATATATACCAAGTGTAGGATTGTGATCCTTAAGAATAGAGTGCGTTCTTATAAAAATCTACGGAAACTTTACACATAAACGCTAGAGGGTGAGTTTGTAAAGTAGATTATAAATTGCAAAGAAAGAATGACAATCTCAGAAAGTGAACATCACAAACACAAGCATGTATACTAGTTTCACATCCCCGGTGTACATCCAGTCCCCAAGCAAATCCCACTTGAGAGTTCCACTATGATTTTGAAACATTACAAAATCAAAAGCAAACCTGACCAATTTTCAAGACCATGCAAATTGTAAATCTTATTGACAACACCATGCTAATTGTAAACCTACCTCTAGACCAAGAGATCAACCCCTCTCACAAACCGAGAGAAACTTTCTTTGAAGCAAGTACAAATCCAATCCTATAAGCCTTGAATGTGTTGTGAACATGTTTTTCACTGCGGCTATAGGTTTTTCTCTCTAAAATTTGCCTAAACACTTAGTATGAAATGATCAAAGGTCATAGGCTATTTCAGAACTTTTATTCTAAGGCAAAATATGAATTTTAGAACACTTAGAATGCACAGAATATTTAATCTTTTGAGTGCAACACCCTCCATTGTTTTCTGACGTTTTCTCTATTTATAGCCTCTGAAAAGACATATTTTTAAACCCAAATAACACCTTAAAACGAATATAAACAGTCATATATTTAAAACCTGTAACAGTTAGAAAACTGTCTTAGTAGTCGACTACAAATCTTAGTAGTTGACTACTCTGAGTTTAGACAAACTCTGTGTAGTCAGTATTTTTCTTAGTAGTCGACTAATTTGTCTATTAGTCGACTACTATGTAAAAACAGAAAGTCTAAAATTCAAATTCAACTCTTATTAGTCAACTATAATGCCTAGTAGTCGACTAGTCTGTAATGACACAAAAACTGATATTCTGTCTGTGTCTGTTGTAGTCGACTACTCATGCAATTAGTCGACTATTAAGGGGTAGATATGATCTATATGATATATTTTAAGTCTTAATTAATATCTATTAATTCTAATGGTTAACATAGGGAACTTTTATTATTAACCAACACACTAAGCATGTGTTAGTGTGTTCTAACACTATGTGTGTGCATGTGTGTGAGTGATCAAGGGTTGTACACATTTCTAAGCAAAGAGAATATAAAATTATATTTTGACAATAAAGTATATCTTCTTCTTTGCTTCATTTTTCCTTGAACTCATCTAAATCTTGAGTATCTCTTTGAATATAATTGTTGATTTAGCTTTGATACTGCAAAACAAATGTTAGCACATAATACACACAACATATAATATTTATTATCATCAAAACAAACTAATCTTGGGGTTAATATTCCTAACACTTATAATATCATTTATCATAGATTATTGGAATGGCGTCATATGAGGCATGGTACAGGAGGCCTTGTAGATCACCTATTTGTTGGACATAATCACATGATAGTTTATTGCTTACACAAGAGCTTGTGAGGCAGACTACAAGGAAGGTACTAGAGATCCGGGAGCGAATTCTTGTAGCGCATAGTCTTCAAAAGTGTTATGCAGACTAGAGACAACGACTGTTAGAGCTCTAGATTGGGGACTACATCTTATTAAAAATATTACCGATGAGTTCAACGACTTGGTAGACGGGAAAAGTTTAACCCGAGGTATATTGGTCTGTTCATGAGAGTTTAACATTTTGGAGCCTTTTCGCATCGGCTAGAACTTCTAGCATCAATATCGAGTATACACGATGTTTTTCGTGTTATGATGATTAAGAAGAAATTGTGCCACATGGAGCAGTAGAGGGTGATTGATGCACCGAAATTTGAGTTTCAAATAGATTTAACTACCATGGAGATCACGGGTTGTATTCTTACTAGAGAGGACGAGAGGCTTAGAAAGGAAGTAATACCTTAAGTTAGAGTTTAATAGAAATGGAAAAGATCTAAGGAGGCTTTTTGGGAGCGCGATGAGGATATGCGTCGCGACTACCTGCACGTGTTCAAGCGGGTAAATTGATTTGGTTATAGCTTATTGATGTTTATGATTTTTGATTCTTATATATGGTCATATTTATACTTAACGCTAGAATGGAGGTATTAACACTTAGCTCCTAATCATTTGGAACACATGGTATATATATTTTGGGGGTTCCTTATTTGAATATTTTGCCCGACGTACTAGTTCTGTTTAGTTAGGAGTTAAGTGGGAGTATTCGTATTTTAGATTGTTAAGCGTAGATATTGCTAGTGATTTATATCTAGGGATTAATGACACGAGATGGGTACGAGAGGGTTTCCTTGTATGGATTATCCCCTCTTTGTGCTTTTCTCATATTATTAATCCCTAAGATACGATTGTGAAATTTCGGGGACGAAATTCTTTTAATGAGTGAATTATGTAAAACCCCGTCAATTTGAATATTATATGATAAATAATAATACACATATTATATGGTTAAAAATAATATATTTTGATGTTTGAGTATGATAAGAATTGATTTGAGATCATTCAATGTATATTTGTGAATATATGAGTGCAATTGCACAAAACATGCACGAAGAGAAATCTAAAAAAACGACCATTTAAGAGTATATGTGTTTTACACACTGATGCACTTCGATTCTAGAAAAACTCAAAATATTACAGTTGTCTTCAAAAGCTTTCCAAAAAATCGTAGATCAACTCATTCTGATGTCGGATAAGAAAGTTATAGCCAAAATACCAAAGGTGATTTTCCTAGGCAGACTAGGTTTCCTGGTTCGGGTTAAACGGGTTTTGTTTCCGGTTTGCCTCTATAAATACCTATATTTTTTACAAAAATTCTTCTCTTTAATGATATCTCTGAACCCTAGCAGCCACCCTATCCCCTAAAAAACTCTAGATCAATTTGTTATGAGTTTTGTGAGTTTTGTGAAGCAAAAATACCGACACGAGGGTGAAATCATCGACGTGTGGTAAGGGAGAACAGTTTGTTTGCACCTTTGGATCAATTGTTGTTCATTTCAGAGACTTGCATACGAGATTAAGGCAAGATCACCTATGTCCAAATCTATCCCTAGATTAAAAATCATGTTTTTATGTAATATATGGGTCTAATTTCATGTTTAGGGTAAGATCTAACTTATTAGAACTTAATTTATAATGTTCATGCCCTAAACTCAAGTCAAGAATAGTAGAACGAATATGAAACTAGTATATTAATATGATCATGATCATTAAGATTTATTTTAATGAGTTAATTATAGTTTAATATGATCTATATTCTTTAGATTGTCGAAATAAATAAGAATTAGGTTGATTTGCATGTTAAACCCTAGATCTATGTGTTCATGTGATTTATATTGTTTAAAGAAACTCCTGGTTAAATATACATGACAATGGAATCAAGTTTTATTTATATAATGAGATAAAAACCCAAGTTTTTGAAGAAAACACGAGAGAAGAACAAACTGTGCATTTTCAGCATGTTCAGTCGACTGAAGTTGCCATCAGTCGACTGACGGGAGGTCATCAGTCGACTGATGGTAAGCATCAGTCGACTGATGGGCTCATGTTTACCCTGTTGTTTTGTGAATGACCCTATCAGTCGACTGATGAGGATGTTGGTCGACTGATCAAGTTTGTTTTTGTGAGATTGAACCTTATACTTGTGGTTCATTTGGTAAGCATTTTTGTGAAAGACGTGAGCTGATATTCATGCATAGTTTGAGGAGTACACGTACGGGGATTGAGTATGCATGATTACATTGTTTGGGGTATCCAAATAGGTTACAATCGTTAAGAGTAACGGCTAGTATTATATATATTATAATTATGATCGGTTGGGTGGGGTTAGTCAGGTCTCGTAAAAAGACCCCGGATGGACTATACTCCGAGTGCTTTAGTCAGGTTCTGCAATGAGATTGCAGATGGACTATACTTCTTTATCGATCTGCATGGAGATGCGCAGAGGTTGATATACCTATCTATCGGTCCACATGGAGATACGCAGAGGTTGAAATACCTATCTATCGGTCCGCACGAAGATGCGCAGAGGTTGATATAGCTAACTATCGGTCCACATGATTATGCAATGAGTTATTATACTTAGTTACCAGTCCGTACGGGAGTGCGATGAATTGACATACCTAGTTATTGGTCCGCACGGGAGTACAATGAACTGACATATCTATTTACCGGTCCGCACGGGGTGCGATGCGTTAAAGTATTCCAAAGAAGGACGATTCGATAAATAACATAAGTGTAGGTGAATATTGACATCATCAATATGATCTATTGTGAAAGTATTTCACAACTTAGATACACGAGTGTGTCGATAACTATTTTACCCACTAAGGGTAGTATGAGGAGTTGATATGACATTTTTGGAGATGTATGATGTGGTATTTACTGTATTATCTTTCTTGTATTCATATATTCTTAGCTTTGGAGTTAATATTTAGTGATTCATAATTTGAGACATATGGTATATACATGAGGGTTTCCTTATTTAGATTATTTCGTTTGACAGACTAGTCTCGTGTTGTAAGTTTCTAATTATTGATTTTCTTTAGATTATTTATCTCTAGTTCGGTGTTAATATTTAGGTATCTATAATTTGAGACATATGATATATACATGAGGGCTTCCTTGTTTGGATTATTTTGCTCGACGTACTACATCTCGTTTTGTAGGTGTCTAAATATTGATTCTATTAGATACAAAAAAAAGATCTAGGTAGACTATGCACTTATAGATAGAGTCTCCATCATACTTAGCAGCCCTTCCCTTGGGTGTGGATGGAGATGATCTTGCTATAGTGCTCTGATGCTCTTGTTGTTGTTCTATTTGTTTTAAACTTTTTTCAGGCAGCAGAGCAGAGTTTCGGAGGGCCACAGGTTGACAAACTTTCAGTATAGTCTCTGTCATTTCATTTATTAGTTACTTTTGCTCCACCGATGTTTAATCTTGTATTTAGTGGATTATTAGATTTTCATTTCATTTTGAGAGTTGAGAGCCTATGTATTTTCTTTTGACTCAGTGTATTGAGACGTTTATCTTTTTATATTAGATTGTTGAACAACTTTACTCAGTTGAGACTTGACCATTTATGAGACTTATCATTTACTTCCATGTATTATTTCCTATGTTCATCTCTTTTATATCTGCTTGTACCTATACTGTTTTATTTGATTCTACTAGAGAGATATTTCTGTGATGGTGAAACATGTCGTTGCACAGTATGGGTGCAAAGAAGGTTTGATATCCTTGGATTCATCTTGGACTGCAGCCTTGTGTGAACCCAGGGGCATCACATGATGGTGGAGTTGTTCTTTATGGGGAACAACACCTCATGCAAGACTATTGGGAAAGGCATAATTCAGATTAAGATGCATGATGGAGTCATCTGGACTTTGACAGATGTTAGGTATGATCCAGGTTTAAGGAAGAATCTATCTTTTTGGGCACTCTTGGTAGAATTGGGGTGCAATTTTTCATGTGAAGGTAGAGTTCTTAGGGTTACAAAATGCTCTCTTGTGGTTATGAAAGGAAAGAAGATCAACAGATTGTATGTTTTGCAGGGTTCTACCGTTACCGGTTCGACTGCAGTTGCATCGTTGATGTCATGAATTGAGACTACCAGAGTATGGCATATGAGATTTGATCATATGAGTGAGCAAGGATTGATCGAGTTGAGTAAGAAGGGTCTTTAATATGGACAGAGTACATGAAAATTTGAATTCTGCGAGTATTGCATTTTTGGGAAGCAGAAAAGAGTCAGCTTCTGTACGGGAGTACATCAGACTAAAGGTACTTTAGTTTTTATCCATTCAGATCTTTTGAGACCTTCTCAAGTTGCCTCGAGGGGTCGTAGTTCTAGATATTTGTTGACCTTCATGTTGGTGGAAAATTTGTAGTAAAAAAAATAATTAAAGAATCGTATTTGATTTATTCTCTCTAACTGCTTAGAAAAGAAATGATTACAACCCTCTTAATCTCGATTACAATTGGATTTCCTGATTTCAAAAAAGAAGAGAATTGATCTGAATTCTCCCCTTTGTTTAATTCTGGGTTCTTCACGGTGTCGATGGAGTGCCTCCCTCGAATGCTCATGTCGAGTTTACTCTCCGTTGACGATCCGAACGTCTTGATTCACTAGAAGGTGGTTGATTCCTCTTGATTGATATTGAGGATGACTTGCATGGCAAGTTTGAAAATAACTCTTAACGAGCTTTAGAACTCAGAGCGAGTTTAAACTCTGTAATAAAGTTGATTTGAACCAAAAATCGGTTAATAAGCCAAGGATGAAAGCTCCAGAGATTGAGCGAAGATCCCCTTTTCTGATCTCCAGATACGAGAAATCTCTAAGATCCAAAGAGGATCTGCTCAAGAGGTTGCCGATTTCTCCTTTTGCGATATGTTTTTGATACAAAAAGCCGATCCCTTAACTCAATTAAGTTTCTGGTATTTATAGGGGATTAAGGGTGGTAACTGTCCCTTTAATCCGCTCCTAAGTTGGGTGGAAATCCCTCAAATCGTGGGGGAAAAACGGTTCCTGGAACTGTTCGGTTTGTGTTTGAACGAGTCAAACACCGAAAATAGCATTCTGGGCCCGAACACTGCGTTTTAGACATCAAACGCAGAGTTGGGCCTGTTTTAGGCTAAAAACACACAGGTCGCGCAGCGTTGTGAACTCTGAAATGCAGAGTTGGGCTGTGCATGAACTCTGCGTTTTGGACCTGGGACACAGGGTTGGGCTCTGTGTGAACTCTGCGTTTTGAGTCCACGAACTCAGCGTTTTGACTTTGGAATGTAGCTACAACCTCTGCGTTTCGAGTTTGGAACGCAGCCACGACCTCTGCATTTCGAGTTTGGAATGTAGCCACGACCTCTGTGTTTTGAATCTCAAATGCGGTCACGACCTCTGCGTTTTGAGTTTAGAACGCGGGCATGACCTCTGCTTTTTGAGTTCAGAATGCGGACATGACCTCTACGTTTTGAATCTTGGATGCAGAGGTGAGCCTCGGGCGGGCTCGACGAGCTTCAGGCTAAGTCCAATATTCAGGCAAAGTGCAGTCTCACAGACGGACTTTAGAACATAACTTGCTGCGAAGAACAGGTCATAACTTTCAAACCGTAAGTCAGAATGGGACGAATTATATATAAAAATCAGCTATCTCGACGAGACGGAGCTGACCAAACCAACCCCATAGGGTTTGGTTTGCTTCCTCTATTTCTCCAAATTCCTTTCGGTTTGAGAGATATCTGTGTTTTGATATGAAGAGACCGTCAATTTGTAGTCTCTTTTGCTAGAGCATTGTAAAGATCGTCACCTTGTAACCTTCGTCTTGGCTCCTTAAAAATATGAGAGTCATTAGATTGTAACTCCCGATGTTGATTGTGAAGGCTGCTGAATTAGAGCTTTCATTAGTTGTTGTGAAGGTCGTCAGATTGTAACCTTTTACGTGAAAGTCTTCAAATTGTAGCCTTCTGGAAGTCGTCAGATTATAACTTTCATTATCGGTGTTTGATGGGAGATCAGGTATCTATTGTGATTTTTAGACAGCCTACACTTCATTGATGACTACTCCAGGAAGGTTTGAGTCTACTTTTTGAGACATAAATATGAGGTGTTTGTGACTTTTAAGCAGTGGAAGTCTTTGATTGAGAAGCAGACTGGGAGGCTAATTAAGAGGTTTAAAACTAATAATGGCCTTGAGTTTTGTGGAGGAGAATTTAAAGAGTTCTGCAAGAAGGAGGGAATTGTTAGACATCGTACAGTCCCTCGCACGCCGCAATAGAATGGAGTGGGAAAATGTATGAATAGAACCCTATTAGAGAAAGCTCGTTGTATGATGTTCAATGCAGGTTTAGGTAAGGAATACTGGGCGGAAGTAGTGAATACTAAGCGGAAGCAGTGAATACAGCTTGTTACTTAGTGAATCGGTCGCCATCTACTACTATTAGTAGTAAAACTCTAAAGGAGGTTTGGTCCGGTAAGCCTGCGGATTATTCTAATCTTAGAATATTTGGTTGCCCTGCATATGAGCATGTTAGTCAAGGGAAACTTAAGCCGCAAGCAAAGACGTGTATATTCCTAGGTTATGCATCGGGTGTTAAGGGTTTTAGGTAGTGGTGTCCTAATCCGAAGTCTCCTAAGATTATTATTAGCCATGATGTTACTTTTGATGAATCTGCTATGTTCCACCAGAAACGGTTATCGATTTTAGTTGTTGATAAGGCGCGCACTATAGGACATAATGTGGAGTTAGAAATTCGTGATTCAGATCTTCAGTGGGATAAGACTACTGGAGTTCAACATCTAGATCACGTTTAAGTAGATGAAGCACCTCAGCAGCTGTAGGAAGAGCGACTATTACTAGAGATCGGTCTAGACGAGATATCTGACATTCAGGAGCTACTTCAGGTGATGACTATGCTAATATTTATGGTCGTCATGCGGACAATTCAGTTAATTTGTTGAGGATACCTCTTTCAGTAAGCAAGTTCCAGTCGGGCTTGAACTTGATCGATATGTGCCGCACTTAGATGTCCTGCGGGGCTATTAGAGAAGGTGGAGTAAGTTAGCTTATTTTAGAGTGAGAAATCTTCTATGCATTTGAGTCAAGGTGGAGATTTGTTATAGGTTGCCTGAAATACTCAAATCCATATTGCTTTGGGAGTTCATTGTTAGGTTGGTTTGTTTTGATCAAGAGTCCTACTTACATTAGACTTTGCACAACCAATCATATTAGAGGTTTATTTCTACTTGGACTCTTGTTGGGTATTAGGACATGTGGAATTCTATTTCTATTAGAACTCTTATTCCTTAGACAGCAATGAGCTGGGATTTTTAAGGCTATATAAGAACAGTTTTTCAAGCCAATTAGATTCATTAATATTCAGAGAACCAATCAAGAAGAGATAGTTCTTTTGTGAAGCATATTTGATATTCTTCTCTTTTGTTCCTTTAGTTGAGAGTTATATTAGACTTTTATGGTGTTATTTAGGATTGAGTGATTGAGAGATCTACTTTGTATTCCTCATAATTTATTAAAGTTTTTTTTCCTCCATAGCCCGTGGACGTAGGCTATAAGCCGAACCACGTATATCTTTGTGTTCGTGTGTTCTTGATATTTTTTCGTGGTCTTGTGTGATTGATATTAGCTTATCCTGGGTAATTTGTCATTACACCTCCTTTTATTAAGGGTAAATATACGGACAACATCTTACAATTTTAATTTATATATAAATCATCTTTAAAGTGAGCTTCCATCGCAGTCAACTATCTCTTAGTCAAAATTTTCACTAAAAATTTAAAATTATCTTTATAAAACTCATATCAAGGCACATGACTCATTACTTTAGTGTTTAGGTCTTTATAAAGATACAACTCGCGTACTTTGAACTCGAATATTTAAGTTCATATTTTATTTTAGGGAAAATTTGACAGGAAGGTAGTTGAATGCAACAAAAATCTATTTTAAAGATGGTTTATGTATAAATTAAAATAAAATGTGGATACTATATAATTACCATATTTTTAAGGTGGTTTATAGAGGAGAAAACCCGCTGTTTTTTTTTAATTCCCTAGGTTCCTAAATTTGATTCCAATCCTCTATCATAAGTCATCCCTTCGTATCCAATTAATAAACGCAGCCAATCAAAAAGTGCCCACGAATTATTCCATCCGTCGTTTAGAATAGTGGGGTCCCTTTTCCTACATGGTCTGTCCGCATGTTGCCCTCAATCGTAGTCTATATATGAACCCCACATTAATCACGCTTCTTGGTCTCTGTAGGTCTAGAAAAAGAGTAGGTAGAAAAATAATACATAAAAGGGATAAAAATGTCTTAAGAGATCTGAATCCAATGTAAAATTCTATCCATACAGTTTTCAGCTGTCCTATTGGAAATAGAATTTAGCGGGTCCTCTTTATATATACTTTGATTGGCTCTCTTAACTGAGAATTGTTGCAAGCTAGCATTCATATTCTAAGTAATAATCTGCATGAGATATGGTAACCTATTCTATCCATACAGTTTTCTTCTACCTGGGTATCATTGATGTACTCCACACGCTCAGCTGGTGAACGAATAAAATTACTTTTCTCGCACAAATAATAACAATAATAAAGAAATAAAATAAAATAAACTAGCGCGTATGAATAATTAAGCCTGGACTGAGCCCGTTGACGACAGAACATGGACCTTGGTGATGAATGAAAAGCTGAATAGAAGGGGAATAATTATGATCTTTCGTGTCAGAGACTCACTGGCCAAGAGTACATCGGATGGCATGATGAGAGGTTCGCCTCAACAATAGTTGAAGTTACATTAAATCCGCTGGGACAAGCAAATGGAAAGGTGCCTTGTCATTGTCCATCAAGGAACATTAGATCCGGTGAGAGTTAAAGCAATGAAAAGGTGCTATCACCATTCTTTGGAAACATTAAAAAGTGATCGCATAGTGACAACAACGAGAGAGTCCACATAGACAAGGTCTTGAAGGGAAAACTATTCATTAATTATCGTTTTCCACGGTAATTGAAAAAAAAAAAAAAAAAACACTTACCATGGTGGTAGTACTGAGATATTTCACCTGTCGAATGAGTTAGTTATATGGTATGAACGGGTTTAGTGGGACAATTTTGAAATATAGGTTTTGATTTCAGGATAAGATGGTTCATCTAGTATTTCACAGTTTGACTTTCTTAATGATGTCAAATCACATCGAATTAATATTGTGCGCGCGCGCACCCTCAAGACCGCGTCACAATATTTAATTCTACAATATAATCTTAGTATTTAATAAAGGCATGTTAATTCTATTACTAAAATAATACTACTTTTAAATGTATTGTTTTGGATAAAAGTTAATTTTATCAAAAATAATAATGTTAAGGTTATATTAATACTTTTATAATTTGTTTAGATTAACAATAAAATTTTACAATCAGATCCTAAACATTTGCAAATTGATTCTCATTTAAGGCCCATTAACTTTCAGTCTCGGATACAATTTCTCCCCGTAACGTTAAATGTGCAAGGCATAAAATATATATTTTGCTGTGTGTTTAAGGAGACACAGTATAATAATATGGGGGGAGACAATTTTATTGTATTAAATAATAATGTTGTAAAATACATTTATTTGGAGGAAATAAATATATGAAAGAAATATAATGATTAGCATTATACTCCAACCATATAAAGAATGTTCCAGGAGTTATACTCATCTATACAAGGTAAAAAAAGCTATAAATACAACTATATTCTAACAACCCTGTCAAACTTAAAATGGATCATGCACCGACTGAGTGTTTTTAAGAAGAAAATTACCTTAGTCATTTATGTTGTCAACCAAATTGTTTCAACTTTGATCCTGAACCAACAATTTATTAAAGTGAAAACGCGAGAGAATATTTTCTTGTATTAATATTGCAAACACTACTACAAATATTGTTAGTCCAAACAATTGAAAAGCGTTTCGACAAACCATGTCCTAAATGGGTATAACCGTTTGGACCGATAAAAAAAACTGTTCGTCCACTAGCCAATTGGGGATGGCTTCACCCAAACGGTTACCAAACGGTTGTAACTATTTGGCCAAAAACCCAAACGATTTCAACCGTTTGGCCAACAAAATTGATTTTGTTATTTTTAAAAATATAAAAAAACTTGTCTAAACGATTATATCCGTTTGCCCAAAGCTTGACCCAAACAGTTATGACCGTTGGGAATGACTTTAGTCTAAACGGATTGAACTATTTGTACTCATAGTTTCCCGAACGGTCACAACCGTTTGGCCTATGTTTAACCCAAACAGTTTAAACTATTTGAGCAATAAAATTTGATTTTATTCAACAATTTTGTTGTTTTATTTAGCTACATGTTCACAGTTCAACATATATACATCACACACATTTACATAACTCAATATCTCACAATGAAATCAAAAACAAAAATATATATAATAAAAAACATTCAACCTATACAACCAGCCAAACAAGAATACATGAGGCAGACAAAGTCTATACTACTACCACTATACACAAATAAAAAATAAATGTAATATGTCTGTCTCTAATATCGAAAATGTCTATAACATCAAAAATAATATATGAATGACTTGATCCATCCAGTCAAGGAACTGAAGAAATTTCTTGGAGAACATCCTCTTGGGACAAGCCCGAACGCCTCAAGTTTACAAACATTCAAGCAATATCCTCCTATATTAAACCCTAAGCTAAATCTTGAGCGCTAGAAGGAGAAGCGTGAGTAATAGAAGCAGGACGAGCAGAAGGCGGTACATTAGTAGCAAGCTAAGATATTAGAGTACGATGAGTAAAAGACGATGGATCAGTAGAAGGAGGAGTGGGAGCAGGACGAGCGCTTTGATAATTAACCTATAAAATAATAGCAATGTATGAGTGTATTCGTATGTGTATACGTAAGTGTGTATATATATATGAGTGTTAAGTGTACATGCATGTGTATGTGTGTATGAGTATTATGTGTATGTATATGTGTGTATGTCAGTGTACATGAGTATGCGAGTGTGTATATATTTTAGCATACATACTATCTGGCTATTAAGCCAATGCATCTGAGCCCTAAGTTCCTCCCTAAGATTGTCCATCTTAGCTACCCGTGATCTAAGATCAGCCAACGCGCGACATAACTCCTAATTAGAAGTGTTGATTTTCGGTATGGAGGATGCCATCAAATAAGACCTAGTGGCACAAATGCCCATAGCTCTCTCATGACCACCATGATTCCCTTCATGTAGTGAATCTAACATCTGGGTGAAAGAGAGTCGATCGTCCTCAGTGATGGAATTGACCCCTAATGAGGTTGCCTAGGGGTGTCCAAAAAGCCCACCGGCCCGGGCCCGGCCGCCTCTTTGGTGCCCGGCCCGGGCCCGACCCGGCCCAAAAAAAAAGTTTTTTTTATTTTTTTATATGTATTATATATGTATAATATATGTATATATAAATATATATAATATGTATAATATATGTATATATAATATATTTTTATATATGTATATATATAATATATGTATATATAATATATTTCTATATATGTATAATATGTCATATGTGTGTATATATATACTCTCTCTTAGTATATAAGTATATAAAAGTATACTCTCTCTTATATAAGTATATATATGTATAAGTATATATAAATATACTTTCTCTTATATAAGTATATATAGAATACTCTCTCTTATATATGTATAATGTATGTATGTATGTATATATATACTCTCTCTCTCTTAGTATATATGTATATATAAGTATACTCTCTCTTATATATGTATACTCCCTCTTATATAAGTATACTCTCTCTTATATATGTATAATATGTGTGTGTGTGTGTGTGTGTATACTCTCTCTCTTAGTATATAAGTATATATAAGTATAGTATATTACAACGACTACTTCTTCCCCATTGGCCCAACGGCCAACGGCTACATATGCGATTCTCTCTCTCTCATGTTATAACTTATAAATATATACAATATATTTACATATAATATATGTATATATAATATATAGTTACATAATAATTTGTAAGTATGTACTAATACATAATTATATAAAATATAATAATGTTAAACTAATTTTTAGCATTTTTTTTAAAAAAAAAGAAAAGAAATTTAAAAAAACCTAGTTGGGATGTACTTATCTATTGTGATGCGATGAATTCTAAAATAAATTTATACTTATAATTTGTAAATGATTTATTAATTATTAATAAAGAATTTATTTTTATAATTTTTTATTTGTAATTTATGTCATTTTAAGTGATTAATAAAATTATTATTTTTTATTAGTTTTTTTTATAATTTAAATAGAATTAAAAAATATTGATAAGTATATTACAACGGCTACTTCTTCCCCATTGGCCCAACGGGCAACGACTACTTATGCGATTCTCTCTCTCTCAAGTTATAACTTATAAATATATACAATATATTTACATATAATATATGTATATATAATATATAGTTACATAATAATTTGTAAGTATATACTAATACATAATTATATAAAATATAATAATGTTAAACTAATTTTTAGCATTTTAAAAAAAAAGAAAAGAAAAGAAATTTAAAAAACCTAGTTGGGATGTACTTATCTATTGTGATGCGATGAATTCCAAAATAAATTTATACTTATAATTTGTAAATGATTTATTAATTATTAATAAAGAATTTATTTTTATAATTTTTTATTTGTAATTTATGTTATTTTAAGTGATTAATAAAATTATTATTTTTTATTAAATTTTTTTGCCTTTTTTGTATAATTTAAATTTTAAAAAAAAGAAAATAAACCGGTCGGGCCCGGAACCCGGCCCGGTCGGGCCCTAATCCGGGTCCGGGCTCTGGTTTTGCCCGGCCCGGGCACGGATTTTCGGGCCGGGCCGGGCCGGATGGACACACCTAAGGTTGCCTTCTCGATGACCCAATTCTGCCCGGCCCGGATGGACACACCTATGGTTGCCTTCTCGATGACCCAATTCTACACCATGCAAAGTATTCAAATATAAATCAACAATGCAAATGTATATATATTAAGAAAAATCCACACCTTGAAATTGGAAAATGATGTGAAACACATAAACAAAAATGGCGTAAAAACTCTATGTATTGCATTCATGATAGACTAAGATCGTCACTCATTGTAAGATATGGTTAAGGAGTTGTGATAAATCTGGTGTTCCAACTTGCAATTTTCCCTCTTGTCCCAATATGTATACATTTTTTAAGATAATTTTCCATTGTACTATATATAATTGGTGATAATAAAGTATAGGAACTCTATTAGGAACTATCAAGTAACACTAAGTACCAACCACGGAAAATCCATTGTAAATTCAACAAGTAGGAGGGCATTTCTACAAAACCCAATTAATAGAATCTTTGCACATTCTAACTTTCACCATACATTATATATCGATCAAAGATTTTACATGTCAGTTTCAGGATAAAGTAGGTATGTCGGTATGAATTACTAGTCTTAATATCATAAATTCAAAAGTGCTTCCAGTTGTATTTATTGCAGCAGAACAAGCATGGTTGATAATGACCCGCTTCCACGAGACTCCCATTACACTTAAAATATGGCTAATAAATTAGACACTTTAAGATTTCAGATTTCTTTTTTGGCTGAACCCTACTATCTCCTCCTCGCGATCATCATAATTCAGAAATCAACCTCATTTATAACATCATTAACTGCGCAAGCTTGCACTGTAGCTAACACCTTCTCAATTATAATTCCCAATTTATTCATAACACTATAGTACAACTATGAACTTTGGCAGGCCTGTGCATGTTGTGCACAACCAAAAGCCAGAATCTGGTACTGAGGGGTATAATCCCTGGATATCAGCAAAAAACAAGCCTATTTTTCCTGTTAAATCTCGGATTGAAGGTTGTTCTCACACAATTGATATCAGTAGTCCTAGCAAAATGGTAACTAGGAATTCTTTTTTATCTTTGGACAGTTTGGAGCTTGATCCCTCTACAATTGATAGGGGGAATCTGTTAAAATGAATATTTCATTTTGGAATGTGAGAGGGTTGAATAAACCCTCAAAGCAACCGATGGTGAAGCAACACTTGATGAATTACCACCTATCTTTTATTGCTCTACTTAAAACTAAAATTAAGGAATCATTACTACCTAAGGCTGCTAAGAAAATAACAAATAACTGGGGATGGATGTCTAATGTCAGTTTCCCTGGAAAAGTAAGAATCCTCATATTGTGGGATACATAGGTTCTGGACATTCAAACTATTGCAACCTCTGATCAACATATATCATGCTCAGTTAAATGTGTGGATGGAAAGCTTGACTGTGTTATTTCTTCAATTTATGGACACAACCAAATGGAAGCCAGGAAGGAGTTATGGATTGATCTGATCAATGTTCAACAAATCATTGGGAATTTACCTTGGATAATTTTTGGTGATTTTAATGCTATGTTAAGCAATGAAGAAAAACTGGGAGGCAATGCTTTATTTGATGCTGCTACAACAGATTTTGACAACTTCATTAATGGTTGTTATCTTTCCCATTTGAAAACCATTGGTTGTTATTATACCTGGAATAATAAACAAGAGACAGATTCTAGAGTGTGGTGCAGATTGGACAGGGCTTTGATTAATGATTCATAGATAAGCATGTATAATGCCAGCCAAATTGAATTTCGCCTTCCAAACTTATCTGATCATTCTCCAGGCCTTGTGTCAGTTTTTGAGAATAATGCTCAAGGGAAAAAGCTTTTTAATTTTTTTAAAATGTGGTCCAACCATCCTAGTTTCCTGGATACAGTTTCAAATGCTTGGCAGTTAACTTTTGAGGGATACAACATGTATTCTATATATTCTAAACTCAAGCATCTGAAGGTTTCTCTCAAAGAATTGAACAAGAAACACTACAACAATATCAGTGAACAGGTGTTAAGAGCAAGAAATGTTCTGGAAGAGGTTCAGAAGCTCCTTCAATCAAGTCCTCTTGATGCTGAACTTATTAAACAAGAAAAGGACAGCATTAATAGATTGTGAATTGTCTTTTTTTCAGCAAAAGGCTAGAATTAACTGGAGCTTACAAGGTGATAGGTGTACCAAATTCTTCCATGATGTTGCTATAGCTAATAGACACAACAACAGAATTTTGGTCCTCTATGATAGTGGAGGTGTTAGAATTACAGATAGCAATGAGATTATCAATGAATTAATTGCTTTCTACAAAAAACTAATGGGGACTGCAGTGTCAATGTGACGCCCCTGGGTTCACACAAGGCTGCAATCCGAGGTGAAATCAGGAATGTCAAACCTGTCATGCACCATACCGTGTAATAACATGTTTCACCATCACAATTACTATCCCTCTAGTAGAGTCAACAACAGGTGCAGGTACAAAAGAAAGTAAAAGATAATACAAGAGATATATGATGAAATAATAGAGATAAAAATGATATTTTATCATCCAACATACAAAAATATAAAGTGAATCTCTGAAATAACTAGTCTAGAGATCTCAACAAGTCTCAAATACAGAATATCTGATAAAAGGAAATAAGACACACAACCTTTACAACTTCTAGAACATAACTCTCTAATGTCTAAACAAAATGTCTACAGTGGAGCTCCATAAATAAAATAAAACTACAAATGAAAGATGGACGCTAATAAGTATCGCCATCAACCTGCGACTCTCTGTGCACCTGGCTCGTTACCTGAAATGGGAGGGGACAACGAGCGTCAAAGCGCTAGCGAGCAACATCACAACCTGGCTCGTTACCTGAAATGGGAGGGGACAACGAGCGTCAAAGCGCTAGCGAGCAACATCACAACCAGCCCTAATGGAGAGGGCTCGTTGCATATAGAAAATACAATTAATACATATATACATGAAATCATTGATCCTAACAATAAGAGGATTTTAGTATTTAGGAAATTATAACACGAGCATAGGTACGTCGAGCGAAATAATCCAAACAAGGAAAGCCTCATGTATATACCTTGTATCTCAAATTGTAAATCCCTAAATACCAAACCTAAGATCTAATACAGGAACAACAATATAAAGAAGACTAACCCATCTCAGAACTCAAATACCATGTCATGTCAAAACCCACATAAGTGTCATGTCCAACATGTTGAATATCATATCTCCATGATAGTGTTTTGATGATAACAATTTATATTGTGTGTGCACTAACTTTCATATGCAGATTTCAATATCAGAATCTGTACAAGTGCAAGTGGATATCAAGGCATTTTGAAGTGAAGAAAATGAAGAACAAAAGATAATGTATTTGATTTTTTCTTTACTTAGAATATTTGTACAAGCCTTGATCACACACACGCACACACACACATTTTTAGAACACACTAACACAGGCTTAGTGTGTTGGTTAACTATAGAAATCCCCTATGTTAACCATTAGAATAATAGTTAAAACTTAATTATAAAAACTCATTATTTCTGAATTTTTGATCTTAATAGTCGACTAATTAGGATAGTAGTCGATTACTCATGTATATAACTCAAATACAAGTTTCTGTCTTTTTACAGTATAGTCGACTAATAGAGATTATAGTCGACTACTGAGATGTTTGACAGAAACATAAGTTTCTGTCTTTTTACAGTGTAGTCGACTAATGACTACAGTAGTCGACTACTGAAGAAAAATATAAATTTTCAAGTTTCTGTCTGAACTCAGTGTAGTCGACTAATTATCATTATAGTCGACTACTGAGAACATTTTCCGAAAACACAGAGTCTGTCTGAACTCAGTGTAGTCGACTAATGACTACAGTAGTCGACTACAAGAGACAGTTTTTCAGTTTTTAGAATTTGAATATCTGACAGTTTTTGACCGTTTTTAAACGTTTTTAAACTTTAAAAACTTGTCTTTTCAAGAGCTATATATAGGTTATTTGTTCAGAAAAATTGTACATGTATACATGCCCATAAGCTTTGATCTTTGTGTAATTTTTCAAGTGAAAAACATTCTGATTTTCTGAAAAAGGAGAGTTTCTGAAATTGCCTATATACTTTCATCAAAAACAAATCAATTAGGCAATTTTACAGAGATCAAAAGAATCCTAAGCCACTACTGCACACACATTCAAGGCTTATAGGATCATTGTGTTCTTCTTCAACAAGTTTTCTCTCGGTTGTGAGAGGGTTAGTCTCTTGGGTTAGAGATTGGTGTTCAAATTGACAAGGAGTTTGTCAATTGGTGTTGCAATTTGCAGGGACTTGCAAATTGGTCAGGTTTGGGTTTGATTTTGTAAGTTTATTCAAAATCATAGTGAAAACTCTCAAGCGGGATTTGTTTGGGGACTGGATGTACACCGGATTGGTGGAACCAGTATAAAATCCTTGTGTTTGTGTTTGCAAATTTCTGAGATTGCCATTTTTTCTTTGCAATTTATTATCTACTTTGCAATAATTTTAAAAGAATATTATTCACCCCCCCTCTAGTGTTCTAGTGTATCTATTTCAGATCCTACATTTGGTATCAGAGCAAGGTGAAAGATGGCATCGTCAAATACATCACAATTCAAGGAAGGCCACTCTACAAATCGTCCTCCAATGTTCGATGGTTTGAACTACAACTATTGGAATTGTCGAATGAAGATATACCTTCAATCAATTGGCTATGAACTTTGGAACGTTGTCGAAACGAAATATGAGAAGCCAACCACTCCTTTCGCGGAATGGACTACATCTCAAAGGAACAATGCAAATTTGGATTCAAAAGTAATGAATGTCTTATTCTGTGCACTTGACAAGAATGAGTTCAATAGGGTGTCAACGGCCACATCCGCATATGATATTTGGCACACACTCAAGGTAACTCATGAATGTACTAATAAAGTTAAAGAGTCTAAAATTTCTGTTCTTGTGCACAGATTTGAATTATTCAAGATGAAGGAAAATGAGACTATTGGAGAAATGTTCACAAGATTCACCGACATCACAAATTCTCTTATTGGTCTTGGAAAAACATATACTCAAGTGGAGATGGTAAGAAAGATACTTCGTTCACTTACTCCACAATGGGAAAAGAAAGTTACCGCAATTGAAGAAGCCAATGATTTGTCAACCCTTACGGTTGAAAATCTTATTGGTAATCTTATGGCATATGAAGTACAACTTGAAGATAGGAAGAATGATGAAGAATCTAAGAACAAGAAAGTTCTTGCATTCAATACTACTTCCGATAAAGAAGATTCAGATGGTGATGATGAAGAAATGGGCATGTTTGCACGAAAATTTCAAAAATTCATCAAAATAGGTAATTTTAATTTTAAGAGTTCAAATTCAAATAACCCTCTTTGTTTTAAGTGTAATAAACCAGGACATATGAAGAAAGATTGTCCAATGTTGAAGAATAAACAAAAATCAAGTTATTTCAACAACTTCAACAATATTCAAAATAACAAGAAAAGGAAAGCAATGGCGGTCACTTGGGATGATAGTGATGAATCATCCTCAGATGAAGAAATTGAAGAAAAGGAAAGTGCTCACATGTGTTTCATGGCACAAGATGAAGTAAGTGAAAATGAAGAACTTTTAGATGCTTTTAATGAATTATATGAAACTTTTGTAAGATTAAAAACTTCACATAATTTTCTTAAATGTGAGAATAAAAGATTACTTGAAGAAATTTCCGATTAAAATTCCTCTACTTTTACTAATTCTCAATTAGTTGAATTAAAAGAAGAAAATTTTTCTTTACTTAAAGAAAATGAAAATTTATCTAATGAAAATAAATATTTAAAATCAGAATGTAATAAGTTAAATATTCGAATTAATAGTTTAGATAAAGATATTTCTTCTTTTAAATCAAGATATGAAGATATATGTTTAAATGTAAGCAAATTTAATAAAGGAAAAGAAAATCTTAATAATATTCTTTCTTTTCAAAGAGAATCACAAAAGACAAAAGGATTAGGTTTTCAAATTAATAAAAACAAATCAAAGAATACAATATTTGTAAAACCTTCTTGTGATTTGCATGATTATAAAACTGAAAATTTGTGTAAAAAGAAATCAAAATTCTTTTCTATTTGGGTTCCAAAAGAATTATCTTCTTTACATAAGAATTTTTATATTTCTGATTTTATTAAAAATATTTGTTTATCATCTAATTATTTAAGTAAATCAAACTCTTCATGGGTTTGGTTTCCTAAAGGCTAATTTAAAGGACCCAACATAGTATGGGTACCAAAATGTAAATGTTTATTTTTTCAGGTACCCAAGAAAGATAGGTGGATTTTAGATAGTGGTTGCTCTAAACATATGACTGGAAATATTCAATTGTTGTCATCTTTTCAAAACAAGGATGGAGGTACCGTTACTTTTGGAGATAACAACAAAGGAAAAGTCATCGGTATTGGTTCCGTAGGTAATCCAAACAAACCTATCATTGATAATGTTTTATTAGTTAATGGTCTTAAACATAATTTACTAAGTATTAGTCAACTTTGTGATAAAGGTTATAAAATTGTTTTTGAAAAAGAATCATGCTTAATTTATGATATTGATTTAATAACCATTATTTTTAAAGGTTATAGAAAAAATAACATATATGTGTTATCAATGAATAATATTTCAAATGAACATTGTCTTATTGCATCATCTAATGATTCTATTTTATGGCATAAACGTTTTGGACATGTTAACTTTAAACATATGTCTAAGATTTCTAAAAATGATTCAGTAAATGGTTTGCCTAAGATGTCATTTAAAAATAATTTTTGTGATGCATGTCAACAAGGAAAAATGCACAAATCTTCTTTCAAATCTAAAAATGTAATATCTACAAATAGACCATTAGAATTAATTCATATAGATCTTTTTGGTCCATCTAGAGTAGCATCTTTAAATGGAAGTAGATATGCATTTGTTCTTGTTGATGATTTTTCTAGATTCACTTGGGTAATTTTTCTTAAACATAAAAATGATGCTTTTAATGAGTTTTCTATATTTTGCAAGAAAATTCAAAATCAAAAATCAACTTCTATTATCTCTATACGTAGTGATCATGGAGGTGAATTTGAAAATGAATTATTTGCAAATTATTGTGATCAACATGGTATATCACACACATTCTCTTTTCCTCGAGCTGCTCCACAAAATGGAGTTGTAGAAAGGAAAAATAGAACCTTACAAGAATGTGCTAGAACCATGTTATGTGATAGTAATTTACCTAAATATTTTTGGGCAAAAGCCGTATCAACAGCTTGTTATGTATTAAATAGAGTTTTATTAAGACCTATTTTAAAGAAAACCTCTTATGAATTATTTTATAACAAAATTCCTAAAGTATCTTACTTTAAAGTTTTTGGTTGTAAATGTTTTATCTTAAATACAAAGGATAACTTAGATAAATTTGATTCAAAATCCGATGAAGGAATTTTTGTTGGATATTCTAATCACAGTAAAGCATATAGAATTTATAACAAAAGAACACAAGTTATTGAAGAATCTTTACATGTTTCTTTTAATGAAAGTTTTTCAAAAATACCTATTATACTAAATAATGATGATGATGTAATTGATACCATACAAGATACTCCTATGATAGATATTACAAAAGATGATAATCTACAAAATGATTTACCTAAAGATTTTGTAGAAGTTAAAAATCATCCACATGATTTAGTTATAGGAAATATATCTGACAAAGTAACTACTAGATCACATTTTAATTTGATTGCTCATAATGCTTTTATTTCAACTATTGAACCTAAAAATATAAAAGAAGCACTTCTTGATGATTCATGGATAATAGCTATGCAAGATGAACTTAATCAATTTACTAGAAATAATGTTTGGGATCTTATACCTAGACCTCAAAATAAATCCATTATTGGAACAAAATGGATTTTTAGAAACAAATTAGATGAATTTGGTCAAGTTGTTAGAAACAAAGCTAGATTAGTTGCTCAAGGTTATAATCAAGAAGAAGGAATTGATTATGATGAAACTTATGCACCAGTTGCACGATTAGAATCAATTAGGATTTTACTTGCATTTGCATGTTTTATGAATTTTAAATTATTTCAAATGGATGTTAAAAGTGCTTTTTTAAATGGTTTTATAAATGAAGAAGTTTTTGTAGAACAACCTCCAGGTTTTGAACATGAAAGTTTTCCAAATCATGTTTTTAAACTTAAGAAAGCATTATATGGTCTTAAACAAGCACCTCGTGCATGGTATGATAGATTAAAGAAATTTCTTTTAACTTCAGGTTTTGATATTGGAAAAGTTGATTCAACATTGTTTATTAAGAAAATAAATAAAGATATTTTACTAATTCAAATATATGTAGATGATATTATTTTTGGTTCTACTAACAATAATCTTTGTCAAGAATTTGCTAAGAATATGCAGGATGAATTTGAAATGAGTCACATGGGTGAACTAAATTTCTTTCTTGGACTTCAAATTAAACAATTGAAAGAAGGAATTTTCATCAATCAAAGCAAGTACGCAAAAGATTTACTTAAAAGATTCGGATTGGAAAATTCAACAAGCAAACCAACACCTATGAGCACTACAACATCTCTTGACAAAGATGAAAATGGTAAGAATGTTGATCAAAAGCTCTATCGAGGTATGATTGGATCACTTCTTTACATTACTGCTAGTAGACCTGATATTATGTTTAGTGTATGTTTATGTGCAAGATTTCAATCAAATCCTAAAGTTTCACATCTTAAAGCAGTAAAAAGAATATTTAGATATATTAAAGATACTACAAATTATGGTTTATTTTATCCAAAACATAGTTCTTTTGATTTAATATCATATAGTGATGCTGATTTTGCCGGATGTAAATCTGATAGAAAAAGTACAAGTGGAACATGTCATTTCTTAGGACATTCACTTGTATCTTGGTTTAGTAAGAAACAAAATTCAGTATCATTATCAACAACTGAAGCTGAATATATTGCTGCAAGTCTTGCATGTGCACAAATATTATGGATGAAACAAACTTTAACTGATTATGGCATAAATTGTCCCATATCATCTATTATGTGTGATAATTCTAGTGCAATTAATTTATCTAAAAATCCTATTCAACACTCACGTACAAAACACATTGATATTAGACATCATTTTTTACGTGATCATGTTCTTAAAGGTGACATATCATTAGAGTTTATACCTACAGATAAACAAATTGCAGATATATTAACAAAACCACTAAAAGAAGAAGTTTATGTTAAATTAAGAAGGGAATTAGGTATATGTTCAATTGAAGATTTAAATTAATTTTTAAAACAAAAATACATAAATTTAAACCTTAAGTAGTCGATTAATCTAACTTATAGTCGACTACATGCACAATTCTTACAAACTATTTTTCTGAAAAATCAGATTATAGTCGACTACTTACCTTTATAGTCGACTACTCAATGTAAAATCTTAAAAATACTCTCTGTTGATTACAGTGTAGTCGACTAATTCACATATTGGTCGACTACTCAGAGTTAAAAACTAAAACTTAACCTTCTATCTTTTACAGTATAGTCGACTATTTTGACTATTAGTCGACTACTAATTCTGAACCTTTAGTTTATTAAAAAAAGTGGATTTTTTATGTTTTAAACCCAATATCCAATAACCCTACCCGTTTTACTTTAGTAAAAATCATCTAAACCATTCATTTTTAACTGCACCAATCCTAACCATTCATCTAAAATTTAATCTTGACCCTACATTCTATTTACCATCTAATCTAAACCTTACATTATTAAAAGATAAATTAAAAAGCAAAAATAACCCACTAACTCTACCCAAAACCGAAAACCCATCTTCCCCATCTTCTTCTCTTCAGTTTCACCGATTCCAGGTTAGGGCTTTTCTTGTTTCTAAAATTTCCTCATCAATTTCTTTATTTGTCTTTCAATCTTGTCAAGCTATCAGGCTCATTAGTCGACTAATCCAGGCTATAGTCGGCTATTCTAGGGTTTCTACTGTTTGGGGTATACTTCTAAACTTGATCTTTCATTCTCTTGTTATTTATCTAGTTCATCATGTTTAGATCTAAGAAAGCTAAGCAAACTCACAGTTCTCTCAATGATGAAATCATTGTTTATTTAAGAAGTCCTGAATTATTGGAAGAATTTAACAGACTTTCAACTTTAGAAATTCTTACAGGACGATTTGTGAAGTTCGATGATTTCATCCCATGGAACTTTAGTTCTTATTTTGAAAATGTGGGCTTGCTTGAGTTATTTTCTGCTGAAAATAAGAAACCATCATACCCATTTCTTGTGCAACTGTTCTATACCAATATAGAACGTGTGGGTACAATTGGTGGTTCTGAAAAAATTAAAACCCTTGTTAAAGGAATGGAGATTGAATTAACTACTAAAACAATTGGTAAAATATTCAACATTCCTTATCAAGGAGTTTCTCTTAGCTCTGTTAGGATGAATGATTCAGACTTGCTATCCAATCACATATTTCTTCCAGGACATGGAAAACCTTTGAACAATTCAAACAAACTTCGTCCATTTCCTAGGTTCATTGCTCGTATCCTAGCCTATAACTTATTTCCAAAAACTGGAAGTTTTCATTTCATTTCCCTAGAATTAGCAAAAGCTATATATGCTATTATGGGAAATATTCAAGTTAATTGGGCTGAGGTTTATTTTGATAATTTTCTGACCATTCCTAGAGGATTTCTTCCTTATGGTGCATTCCTGACTAAGATCTTTGATAAATTCCATGTTGATCTCAAATCTGAAAAATCTGTTGTCCGTTCAATTGAATTTTTTGATTCAAATGCCCTAACTAGGATGAAATTGACAAATTTTGAAATCCAAGATCACAATCCTCAAAATGAACCTGTTCAAAATGAACCTGAACTCTCTCTCAAATTTTATCAATTTCCTTCAAATTCTCTTCAATTTCTTCAAATCTGTCAATTATTCAAGCTCTGTAGTCGACTACTCCAGGCTATAGTCGACTAATCTAGGGTTTCTGCAGTTTGGGGTATAATTCTAAACTTGCTCTTTTGTTATCTTGTTATTTATCTAGTTCATCATGTCTAGGGCTAAGAAAGCTAAGCAAACTCACAGTTCTGTTAATGATGAAATCATTGTTTATTTAAAAAGTCCTGAATTATTGGAAGAATTTAATAAAATATCATCCTTTGAAGTTCTTCCAGGACGATTTGTGAAGTTCGATGATTTCATTCCATGGAACTTCAGTTCTTATTTTGAAAATGTGGGCTTGCTTGAGTTATTTTCTGCTGAAAATAGAAAACCATCATACCCATTTCTTGTGCAACTGTTCTATACCAATATAGAACGTGTGGGTACAATTGGTGATTCTAAAAAAAATTAAAACCTTGTTAAAGGAATGGAGATTGAATTAACTACTAAATCAATTGGTAAAATATTCAATATTCCTTATCAAGGAGTTTCTCTTAGCTCTGTTAGGATGAATGATTCAGACTTGTTATCCAATCACATATTTCTTCCTGGACATGGAAAACCTTTGAATAATTCAAACAAACTTCGTCCAATTCCTAGGTTTATTGCTCGTATCCTAGCCTATAACTTGTTTCCAAAAACTGAAAGTTTTCATTTTATTTCCCTAGAATTAGCAAAAGCTCTATATGCTATTATGGGAAATATTCAAGTTAATTAGGCTGAGGTTTATTTTGACAATCTTCTGACCATTCCTAGAGGATTTCTTCCTTATGGTGCATTCCTGACTAAGATCTTTGACAAATTCCATGTCGATCTCAAATCTGAAAAATCTGTTGTCCGTTCAATTGAATTTTTTGATTCAAATGCCCTAACTAGGATGAAATTGACAAAATTTGAAATTCAAGATCACAATCCTCAAAATGAACCTGAACCTCAACAAGAAGAAATTCCACAATCCTCAACTCAAGCTGGAGCCTCCTCAAGTCAACCTTCAACATTTCCTACTGAACCCTCGTGGTTTTCAGACGTGCAATACAACACCTTGAGTGCACGTATCCTAGAACTGAAAACTGGTCAAAGAGCTCTATATGCACAAAACAGATACATCATCAGTAATCAAGAAGAGCTAATCAAAAAGTTTGAAGACTTGGACTAAAAGCTTAATTCATATTTTCAAGGCCAACAACCTCCTTCAGCATCTTAGGATTTGTTTCTGTTTTTATTTGTCAAAACAATTATGTTATTATGTTTAAAACTATGTGGTTGTGTTTATGTCAAGTTTGCTACAATATGACTGAGTGTTAAGTTTGCTATTATATTAAGTTTGCTATTTGTGTTGCTACTGTTTGGTTAGTTAATACAAGTGCTATATATTTTAAACAGATCATGGTGATGAACATTATGGAACTTGTGATCTTTATAGCAAGTCTTTGCCTACCAATATGGATGGGTGAAGTTATGGACTATGTTCATAACCTGGATGATTTGTTTGAAGTGTTAGCGCATGTTGACGAAATTATGTTATGCTTAAATTCCTCTTTTTGTTGATAACAAAGGGGGAGAAATAGTTAAGTTTTGTGTTTTTTATTATGTATGTTTAAAAACTTTGCATATATGCAGGGGAGTAAGTATTATATGTTTTAAGTTTTAATATGATGCATAAATTATTTGTTATCATCAAAAAGGGGGAGAATGTTGAATATCATATCTCCATGATAGTGTTTTGATGATAACAATTTATATTGTGTGTGAACTAACTTTCATATGCAGATGTCAATATCAGAATCTGTACAAGTGCAAGTGGATATCAAGGCATTTTGAAGTGAAGAAAATGAAGAACAAAAGATAATGTATTTGATTTTTTCTTTACTTAGAATATTTGTACAAGAGCTTTGATCACACACACGCACACACACAATTTTAGAACATACTAACACAGGCTTAGTGTGTTGGTTAACTATAGAAATCCCCTATGTTAACCATTAGAATAGTAGTTAAAACTTAATTATAAAAACTCCTTTTTACTGAATTTTTGACCTTAGTAGTCGACTAATTAGAATAGTAGTCGACTACTCATGTATAGAACTCAAATACATGTTTCTGTCAATTTACAGTATAGTCGACTAATAGAGATTATAGTCGACTACTTAGGTGTTTGACAGAAACATAAGTTTCTGTATTTTTATAGTATAGTCGACTAATGAACATTATAGTCGACTAATGAACTCAAATTCCAATTTATAAGTTTCTGTCAAATTTCAGTGTAGTCGACCAATGAGCATTATAGTCGACTACTGAGAACACTTTCCGAAAACACAGAGTCTGTTTGAACTCAGTGTAGTCGACTAATGACTACAGTAGTCGACTACAAGAGACAGTTTTTCAGTTTTTAGAATTTGAATATCTGACAGTTTTTGACCGTTTTTAAACGTTTTTAAACTTTAAAAACTTGTCTTTTCAAGAGCTATATATATGTTATTTGTTCAGAAAAATTGTACATGTATACATACCCATAAGCTTTGATCTTTGTGCAATTTTTCAAGTAAAAAACATTCTGATTTTCTGAAAAAGGAGAGTTTCAGAAATTGCCTATATACTTTTATCAAAAACAAATCAATTAGGCAATTTTACAGAGATCAAAAGAATCCAAAGACACTACTGCACTTCACTACACATTCAAGGCTTATAGGATCATTGTGTTATTCCTACAACAAGTTTTCTCTCGGTTGTGAGAGGGTTAATCTCTTGGCTTAGAGATTGGGGTTCAAATTGGCAAGGAGTTTGTCAATTGGTGTTGCAATTTGCAGGGACTTGCAAATTGGTCAGGTTTGCGTTTGATTTTGTAAGTTTATTCAAAATCATAGTGGAAACTCTCAAGCGGGATTTGCTTGGGGACTGGATGTACACCGGATTGGTTGAACCAGTATAAAATCCTTGTGTTTGTGTTTGCAAATTTCTGAGATTGCCATTTTTCTTTGCAATTTATTATCTACTTTGCAATAATTTTAAAAGAACACTATTCACCCCCTTCTAGTGTTCTAGTGTATCTATTTCAGATCCTACACAACATATGTAAGTGTAAGTGTCATACTTAAGGTTTAAACAGGTGTCCAACACATGGACTAAGACTAGGTGTAGTGGATGCCCAACACATGGACTGCATATAAAAATTGTCCAACACATGGACTGAATGATGAATGTCCAACACATGATCTGAATATAATGAATGTCCAACACATGGACTGAATATGATAAATGCCCAACACATGGACTGCACATAATAATTACCCAACACATGGACTAAATGAAATGTATAGAATATCGATGAGATATATGAAAAGGATGCATATACACTAATTTCACACGTGTTTCGGTGTGCAAATCTAAACTCATATCCGCAAGCCATCTCACATATGAAGATACATAATAAACAATAATTTCTAACGCCAAATATTCAAGGCGACTCCTCGTTCACATTAAAGCATACAACAAAAGTAAACATGCACAAACTGTGTGGGCGATCAACCGAAATAGGCAGAAACCCTTCACAGGTTTCTGTCTGCTTCGAAACAAATCTAGAAGTGACATCATTATTTTCTAAGCATAATATTACTGATATCAACATATATGAAACAACATGAAATGAAATATTAGCATATAAATATATCATCGAAACCCTAAACATTTATATACACATGTTTAAATGTTTTAAAAGCAAAAAATTATCGACTGACGGACCTTATCAGTTGACTGATGACCTCATCAGTCGACTGGTCAGTCGACCAAAACAAAATAGAAACTATTTGTTGTTCTAGGCGATTTTTTCAGTCGACACATCAGTTGACTGATGTCATCAGTCGACTGATGTCATCAGTCGACTGACAAGTCGACTGATAACAGGTTATCAGCCTGTTTTGAAACAAAAATCTGATTTTCAAACATCTTTTAAAAATAGCAAATAAAATCAGAAAAGTATAAAACTTTGGGAAATAATTGTAAACATGATAATACACATGTTACAAAAACTAGTTTTCAAAAATCACTTCCCATTTTTAAAATATCATCATTTTACAAATATGTCCAAAACATGAAATATGAGATACTTGAATTTTGATGTTTTGACATAAGCCAAGTTTTGAAACTTTGTAAAATGATTTTATAGACTTGATAAAAAGTATAAATTATAGTTGTTAAGTCTATAAACCATATAAACCAAAAAACACAATATTTTTCAAAATGCAATAGAATATGAAACATATAAAAGTATATATGAAGATATATATATTGTTTCATATCTATATAGCTAAACCAAAACATATATGTATATATATAACTATATATATACAAAAAACAAAATGTGTGTGTGTATATAATTGAGTTTAAAGTACTAACACACATAATATAAAACCTAAACTAAATTACCCAAGCTTGATGAAGGTCTTCAATGAGCTCGACTTGGTAAACTTACGGATGAAGCTTGAACTTGGATATTCAACTTGAATTGTATGGCTTCATACCACTATTCTGCCAACCTCCATTGGATATGATCGTGAATGCTTGATTCCATCCATCCTCCAACTTATTATTTGCCTAGAATAAATACAAAACACAAACACTAGACAAACAATATTAATGGTAAATTATTTGTTAAACATCATCAAAATAAAAGGACCCAACACAATCAAGAACTGTTGTAACCTTAGTCAGATCTACTGCTATGCCCCCTCTACTGATGACATGGCCGAGAAATCTGACTTCTGAAAGCCAAAATTCGCACTTGCTGAACTTGACATATAACTGATGCTCTCGTAGGGTCTGCAAAGTTAACCGTAGATGCTGCTCATGATCTACCTCCGATCTCGAATAAATGAGGATGTCGTCGATAAAAATAATCACAAACTAGTATAAGAAGGGACGGAAAACCCGGTTCATCAAATCCATGAATACTGCGGGTGCATTGGTTAACCCAAATAGCGTGACCATGAACTTGAAAGATCCATATCGAGTCAGAAAAGTGATCTTGGGAATATCCATCTCCCGAACCCGTAACTGATGATAACTAGAACGAAGATCAATCTTCGAGAATTACTGCGCTCCCTATTATAGGCATCGAAAATTGCCTATAGGTCTCCGTGAACAGCTCAATGCTAAGAGGAGGTGAGGAAGGTCATTATCCAAGTCATAGAAGATCGATTAACATCGATGAATGCTTGAAGTGAATCGACGAACTACGTGAAGCAAAGAAGTTTCAGAATAACGAGGATACGAATTGATCGGGAGCCCCGCGTCGCTTACAAAAGGCGAAATACCCTTCATGTATCATTTATTCCACAGATGTTCTAATCATTGGAGCTTATAGAACTCCTCGTCGGATTTCCAACGCACTTTGAATCACTCAAATCCGAGTTCGGATGAAGAAGTTACGGCGGAAACGGACGAATAAGCAAAACGGAACGTCTCAGCCTGAGTTGAGACACCCCGAGGTGTCTCGGCACAAACGAGACATCCCAAGGTGTCTCGGCCAAGGCCGAGACACCCTACGGTGTCTCGGTTTTGGGGCCGAGACACCCCTTCTCCCCTTTCTTTTTTTCTTTTGTCTTTTTCCCCCTTTTGGTTTGTTTCCTTTTCCCTTGTTTTGGTCCCA
>NW_017972399.1:155482-180298 GCF_001876935.1 Asparagus officinalis | reverse complement strand
TCCCCGTCACAGGCCAAGATCTCACGCAAGCAGCGGGCGATAAACACTCGTTGCGTTTGTTTGAAGAGAATTGTAATTTTCTTATTTTCATTGTGTAAAAGTCTTATAAAAAGACTGATTTTTGTATTCGTTGTAAACGTCTGAAGTTTGTAATGAATCCTGCAATGAAACAATCAATTTTCACCATAAACAAACTGGCGACCACAGTGGGAGCCAACAGCCTCGCTGCCGAAGCTGTCGTGCCGCAGCCGACGATCAAGATCCCGGTGTTCGAAGAGGTCGAGTACGAATTCGACCAGCAGAAATTTGAAGAGTACATCTCCTCCTCCTCCTCCTCTAGATCTGCTCCTCCTCATAAGCGCAGGAAGATCTCCTCCTCCTAGAAGATCCGCCGGTCTCCAGATCTGAAGACCCAAGAAGACGATCTCCCTTGCAACGATCCGCCGGCATCCGATGAGACCAGATCTGCAGATCTAAACTCCTTCACGATCAAGGAGCCGACTGCTGAAGGTGCGCCAACTCTATCAAAGAGAGCACGTCAAAGGAAACGCCAACGCCTCACGCGCCAATTCGCCAAGGCTTTGGATCAGGTGGATGGACTCCGGTACCAAACGGATTGGGAGTTCAGAAAGTGCCAAATGACTAAGCTATCGCCACAACAAGCATCGGGATCCTCCTCCCAACCTCTAATTAACAAATGGGTTCAGGTCAAATGAACCCGTTCTACCCTCGAGGAGCGCATCCAGAAGCGCCGTGCACTTATTGCGCACACCCAGATCCTTGTGCGAGAGGCACGAGAATTGCAGCGGGAAGAGGTGATCAAGAAATCACCAAGATCTAAGCGGGTTTCGGTGCCGAAGGCTAAGTCAGCGCCCCTACCCGATAAAAGACATCAGTCGTGTCTCTCGGTCGATTCTAGATCCAAAGCTGGTTCCCAGCTTTCGTCAAGTTCAGATCTCGCTCCTTTTAATCCCACACCTCCGGTGAAGCTCCACGATAATATGGACATATCCAGAGGCAGGAAAGTGATAGTGGAATGCCTGGGTCTTTTGCACGAGGATCGAGGCGAAGCTCCAGTCAAAGAACGCTTGGGCATGATGAATGAACCCCGAGCAACTCATCGAGTTGGGGGTCGCACTCGCCCTTCTAATAAATCAGAGCCTTCCTATAATGGGAAAGCTCCTATAACTGACCGCCTCGGACTGCGAGTCATTGCCCAAGAGCCTGTTGAGGTCTTACGCTCACGAAAGCGTGACTCAAAACGTGCGACTCTTGAGAGCACCGACAAGACGACGAATCCTCAGAAGGTAACATGTTCGTCAGACGACGACGTTATACTTGAGGAGTCGTGTCAGCACACGATACGTTGCTCCGGCAATCATGCCGATGAGTTGTACTATCGGGATGGGGGTACGAACAAATCTCGAAAGAAAGGTACCCGAGAAACGGACTCTCATTATCCGTGTACTAAAATTATTAGGGTAGTATTATCAGAGTGTAGCTGCCCCAAGACTAATCCACAAAGGGTCTCGGTATTTGAAAGGATCTCCCCCAGAACGCCCAGGACCAAGCCAATGCGTTTCTGTAGAAAAAGTCCAACTGCGCAAGATGACGAACTTCCAGAAGTCACAGTTAATATGGTTGATAAGGGGAAGTCAACGCGAAACTTCAATCCTCGTCATCTTTCGGACATATCCTAACATATAACTCGGTTACGGTCGGGAACCGTTAGACAAAGGGACTATCAGAGGATGAATCAAGGATTATCCTCAGATGATGAAGTGTCAGATGCTAACTCTGCAGTCACTTCTGACAAAACAGTATCCAGCCTAGGTCAATCCCGCGAAGTGTTGATGATTAGCACAGAAGAGGTCGCTAAAATGGTTGAGGATGCCTTGGCCAAACAAAAAAAGAACTTCAAGTTCGAAATGGAAATGGCCATGATGCGAATGAGGGAAGAGCATTGTCAACAAATTCGGGTTCTGTCCAATCAAGTCAGAGTTGAATCCAGCCGTCGCACCCAGAACGCCGCAATTGACAGCGATCCAGAAGTGGACGAAATCATCATGGCCGACGCACCTCCCAAAAATACTGGGTGTAGTTCAAATGCACCCCCTTCAGATAACAACGCTGGGGGTGGTTCCGCCAAAGATAATAACACTAGGGGTGGCCGCATTATTCCTCTCGAAAATTATCCAAAACAGGATATAGATGAGGACGAAAAGATGAAGGACCTCAAGAGCAAAATCGACGCCCTGATGTCTGCTCGAGAGGTGAAGAAGACCGGGATTCCGTGTCCTTACCCAAGAGAATGGGAATCGATCCCGTATCCGGCGAAGTTCAACCTGGTCAACTTCACGCCGTTTGACGGAAATGGTTCCCCTACTCAGCACTTAATATATTTTAAGTCTCATTTGGGAATAATTTCTGGCAACGAGCCCTTGATGGTGCGATCATTCGTTGGCACCCTTCGCGGGCCTGCGTTCGATTGGTACCGCCGTCTCAAGCCCGAAAGCATCAACAGCTGGGAGGACCTGGAAAGCATGTTCCTCGCTCATTTCTTCGATGATGACGCCGAAGTATTGATCAGGACACTCTTCGATGAGAAACAAAAAGACGGAGAGTCGGTGGATACCTTCATCAAACGCTTCCGTAATCAGGCAATGAACTGCAAGGATCCCGTCACGGAGGAATTCGTCTTGCAGACTTGTCTTAACAATTTGTCCATTAACATCTTGGACGTTATGGGAGTAGAGCCGCTCAATACCTAGAAAGAGTTGAAGGTGCACGGAGAGCAGGCCGAACGCTTTCTCAGAAGGAGGAAGGTCGAAAGAAGCCAACCGATGGCTAACCCTCTGAATCCGAGTCTCATTTTCCATGATGAAGGGAAGGCACCTACGATGGTTATTGATGTTAATCAGACGTCACAACAGTAGCCCCAAAGACAGCAGAAGACTTCGGATTCGAGGCTCCAAAAAGAGTACTCATTCAAGGACGAAGATGTTCCAGCCATCTTCGAGACCCATCTTGAAAACAACAAGGTCAAGCTGCCACCCATCACAAATCAGGAGGAAGCTGACGGTACTGCGGATCCGAAATACTGCGGGTACTACAGGAGGATCCTTCATCCCACCAAGGCATGCTTTACTTTAAAGAATATCATTCAGACTTTGGTTGAAGCCGGCGTCATAACGCTGGGATAAGCCAAATGAGAACGGCGCCACTCCGATAAGTATAAGAGTATAAACTGCTCCTTCCTACACTCTGAAGAGTATACGAGTATAAACTGCTTCTCAATCCTCCAACCAGTATATGAGGTTAAACTGCTCCCTGATACTCTAATAGGTATATGAGTCTAAACTATTCCCACTCTTGACGTGAAGTTCCTGGAGAATTTTTACATGTAATATTCTTAAGGATAACCCGATCATGCAACTGAATACAATGGTAAACCCAGCTTCACAAAGGAAGCTGGGGGTGGATAATTTATGTAACAGGAAGTTTCCAGAAGAATGTTAAATGTAATATTCTTAGGGATAACCTGATCATTATGAATAAAGTGATAAACACTAAACTCTTACTGTGATTTCCGAACACTCTTTTGCTGAGACGAGATTCGATCACTTCATTAGATCAATCTTCCCTCACAAAACTCCCATTGGTGTTCGACGACTCATAGTCTTCCACTATAAAATCCCTCACTGATCAAATTTATTGACAGTGGGTCCACTAAAATTCTTTCTGGTTTAATCCATTCAAACTTCCATTATGTTCGTGCACTCAACACTTTCATGGTTAGAGTCCGGATATAATGCTTGGAATTTTAATCTGTCCATCCTTGACAAATTGTCGAACCCCTTCGTGTTAAGTCCCTATCACTTAACACCATGCCTTTTATGCATGTGGAATTTTATCCCGAATCCTGAGCAGGGATAAGTCAACGCCTAACACGCGTTGCCGGTTAGTCTTTTGCCGTGAAAAGGACAAAAGCCCACATATTCGACATTGTGGCAGGCCGTTATTAATAACACCAAAATCCGTGTCGATTCTCGGAGTGGAGATCCCACTCTTAATTTCATCTTTTCGGATTCTGGGGGTGGAGATCCCACTTCGAGTTTCCTTTCCAACTGAAGATAGAATATAAAATTCTTCCTCTTCAGTACCGGGAGATAGAATATAAAATTCTTCCTCTCCCATTTCGGGTTCGTCTTTACCCCAAGAGAAGACACCATTTTTTTTAACTCCCAAAATCCGTGCCTCACAGGTATGGGGAATTTTATCCCGAATCCTGAGCAGGGATAAGTCAACGCCTAACACGCGTTGCCGGTTTAGTCTTTCACCAATTGAATAAGACACCATATTCTAGTCTGGGGAATTTTATCCTGAAGCCTAAGAAGGGATAAGTCAGCGCCTAACACGCGTTGCCGGTTAGTCCTTAACCATAAAAAGGACAAAAGCCCACATATTTAATATTGTGGCAGGTTGTTATTAATAACGCCAAAATCCGTGCTTCACACGCACGGGGAATTTTATCCCAAGACACCAGAATCCGAGTCTGGGGACTTTTATCCTGAATCCTAAGTAAGGATAAGTCAGCGCCTAACACGCGTTGCCGAGTAGCCTATTCCCGTAACAATGGCGAAGTCTACGTATTCGAAGTCGTAGCATCAAGTCTAAGGGAGTTCATTCCTTTAGCACAACGTCACATGCGGAACGGATTTAAACAATCCACTTGCTAGCCCGACTCAAACGGTAGTTGGTAAAGGCATATCAAATCTGTTAAGGGCTGAGGATTTACCAAAAATCCTAAGTCAACGTCTGATACACGTCACTGTTTAGTCTTTTCACGGGAGAAAGACGAAGTCTACGTATTCAACATCGTAGCGCTAAAAGGTTCAACTCTTCTAGCTTAACGTCACATGCGGAACGGACTTAAACAATCCGCATGCTAGCCCGACTCAAACGGTAGTCGGTAAAGGCTCATCAAACCCGTTGATGGCTGAGAATTTGCCAAAAATTCTATAAATGCGAGTCATTGACGCATCAGCTTCATTAGTTGGTCTCGTGACTTCAGCATCCAATAACTTCAGGATAAGATCCATACACGCAGATGAACCAGCTTTCATGGTTGGTCCTGCAGCTCTGACATTTGGGATCACCGTGCTCTAATACCTTAAGAGCATAAACTGTGTATGTTCCAGCAAATGTACAAGTATAAACTGTGTCAACGTCAAGCGATCCGAAACCCTAGGTCAACGCCGATCAACGCGTAACCCTAGGTCAACGCCGGTCAACGCGTTGTGACCAAAAGTCAACGTCGGGTGATCCGAAACCCTAGGTTAACACCGGTTAACGCGTAACCCTAGGTCAACGCCAGTCAACGCGTTGCGATCAAAAGTTAACGTCGGGTGATCCGAAACCCTAGGTCAACGTCGGTCAGCTCGTAACCCTAGGTCAACGCCAATCAACGCGTTGCGATCCGAAACCCTAGGACAACACAGGTCAACGTCGGTCAACGCATAACCCTAGGTCAACGCCAGTCAACACGTTGCGATCTGAAACCCTAGGTCAACGCTGGTCAATGCCGGTTAACGCGTAACCCTAGGTCAATGCCAATCAACGTGTTGTGATCCAAAACCCTAGGTCAACGCCGGTCAACACGTTGTGACAAAAAGTCAACGTACGGCGATCTGAAACCCTGAGTCAGCATGATGCGACGGAGATAGTCAGTTCTAAGTTAACTCAATGATACGAGACAAACTTAACTCATCAGTTTTAGACTCGAAACTCCGACGACGGCCGGACGATAAACGCTGCGCCGGAAGAACTTCAGCTATTCGTCAAAGCATCGAATGGACTGAAAAATCGAAGGAGCCAAGAGTCGAAGCTAACTACAGGTCCTTTACACTGATTGAAGGCTAGACCAATCACATCCAAAGTATTCCAGCCTCTTCTATAAAAGAAACGAGTCTGGAACGCATCCAAAGTATTCCAGCCTCTTCTATAAAAGAAACGAGTCTGGAACGCTTTGGAGGGGGTATCTCTAGGCATCGAAAATTGCCTATAGGTCTCCGTAAAAGAAACGAGTCTGGAACGCTTTGGAGGGGGTATCTCTAGGCATCGAAAATTGCCTATAGGTCTCCGTGAGCAGCTCAATGCTAAGAGGAGGTGAGGAAAGTCACTATCCAAGTCACAGAAGCTCGATTAATGTTGATGAACGCTTGAAGTGAATCGACGAACTACGTGAAGCAACAGAGTTTTAGAATAACGAGGATACGAATTGATCGGGAGCCCCGCGTCGCTTACAAAAGGTGAAATACCCTTCGTGTCTCATTTATTCCACAGATGATTTAATCATTGGAACTTATAGAACTCCTCGTCGGCTTTCCAACGCACTTTGAATCGCTCAAATCCGAGTTCGGATGAAGAAGTTACGGCGGAAACAGGCGAATATGCAAAACGGAACGTCTCAGCCTGAGTTGAGACACCCCGAGGTGTTTCGGCACAAACGAGACACCCCAAGGCGTCTCGGCCAAGGCCGAGACACCCAAGGGTGTCTCGACTTAAGCCGAGACACCCAAGGGTGTCTCGGCCTAAGTTGAGACACCCAAGGGTGTCTCCAGCTCGAATTCCCCCCTGTGCCTATAAATACAAGCCTTAGAGCCTCATTTTTTCAGATCTGGAATTCTCGTGCCTCGGCGAAGCCCTACCAAGAGGAGGAGTTAGATCTGCAGCCCGGTTCGTTCCTTAGGATTATCCCGTTGTGGTAATCTTAAGAAGAGTGATTATCTCGCTTCGCCGAGATAAGAGCTACGGTTTCTCGATCCCTTCGCGGATAGACGAAACTCTGACCAAATATTGATCGTTCGGTGGTCCACGGACTAACGCGTCCCCATCACAGGCTAAGATCCCACGCAAGCAGTGGGCGATAAACACTCGTTGCGTTTGTTTGAAGAGAATTGTAATTTTCTTATTTTCATTGTGTAAAAGTCTAATAAAAGACAGATTTTTGTATTCGTTGTAAATGTCTGAAGTTTGTAATGAATCCCGCAATGAAACAATCAATTTTCACCGCAAACACCTATAACTGGTCGAACAAGTCCTCAATCCTAGTTAATGGGTACCTATTCTGAATAGTGACCTTGTTCAACTCTCTATAATCAATACACAAACGCATATTGCCGTCCTTCTTCTTCACGAAGAGAACCGGCGCTCCCCATGGAGACTGACTCCGACGAATAAAACCCTAAGCTAATAACTCGTCCAACTGGGTTTGAAACTCCCACATCTCAGATGGTGCCATGCGATAGGGTGTGCGGGATATTGAGGCTGTGCCTGGCTGCAACTCAAGTCCTGAAAGACATCCTGATACTCTGAGACAACTCTAGTCTCTAATAAATCAATACTCTGATCGTGTCGCATCACCTCCTCGATGTACGTAAGAAACGACTCCGCAAAATGGTTACCCTGAGAGGTGGCTACAATCATCTTGGACCTATCGGATGCTCGTAATTTGACTGTTTTTGCAAAACAGTTAATACTAACGTGGTAGGAAGATAACCAATCCATACCAAGGATAACATCGAACTCGGACATATGTAACCCTATCAAATCGACAACGAACTCCGACTCGTCTAAACTGACGGTACACCTCATACAAATGCTCTCCAAAAGTGATACCTTATCTAAATGGGTGGAAACTGATAAATAGGTGTCTAGAGGCTGAGCTATGAGCTGGAGTCTAGACATAAAAGCATACAAAATAAAGGAATGCGAAACTCCTGAATCGAAGAGAATACGGGAGGGAAAGGAATTCACAAGCAATGTACCCTCCACTACGGCTCCGCTAGCTCCATGATCACGTGAAACTACTGCATACATTCTGCCTGTGGCTGAAGACTGCTCTATTACTGGTGCTGGAGAATACGAGACTATCTGCCCCTGAGGAACCTCCTGAACTACGCGAACATGTCCCTTAATCTTCTGAGCTGCTGGCGGTGCCTCAAGCCTCATCTACTGGCCCTGACCTCTGCCTTGAAGTCGTTGCTACTTCCCTGCTGAGCTTCTGCCAGTGTGCTGCGACACTCCGATGCCTTGTGTTTGACCTTGCGACAGCTATAGCAAACCCCCTGAAACTTTCACTGCTGATGCGCTCTCTGATCCTGCTGGGGTCCTTTCTTATGAGGGCGCTGCTGCTGAGGTCCAAAAAAAGGTTTCTTGTTCTTACCCTTATCCCCGGTCTGTCCTGTCTTAACTTTCCCTTCCTTGTCTTTCTGAAACATGACCATCTCAATTTCCTGTGAAGTGGCGGACTCAGCTACCTCTCGTACCGAATAAAACTTCCTCGAGACGAGGTATCGACGAAGATTGGGGCGAAGCCCTGCTAGAAACATTTGAGCCTGATGCTCTCCTGTCTGCCACATACCTGTGAAGTGCAGCAACTCCATAAACTTTCTCTCAAAGTCAGCTACTGTCATGTCCCCCTAAGTCAATCGGGACAACTCAAGCTCCTTCCCAGTCCGTGGTGTTTTGATTGTCTCATATTTTATTTGTGCATATTCTTATTGCTCTTATCGTTCATATCTATCTCTTGTAAGAATATATTGATCTACATAATTTTAATTGGCATATAATCAGATTAGATTAGCATAAGACCCTAATCACCCCCCCTCTAGGGTCTAAATCTCAAAGTCAGCTACTGTCATGTCCCCCTAAGTCAATCGGGACAACTCAAGCTCCTTCCCAGTCCGTGCTACAGAAGAAATGTACTGCCCGTCAAAGAAATATATGAAATCCTCCCATGTGAGGGTAATCCTATGATCTGGAGTAAACTAGAGTCGGTACCATCTCCCAACGTCTCCCTTCAGACTGTAAGATGCCAGTTTCTACTTCTGAACTGAGTCCACATTGAGTATGTCAAGTACATTACTCACATCCTCCTTCTACTTATGGGCTACAACTGAGTCCACATTGAGTATGTCAAGTACATTACTCACATCCTCCTTCTACTTATGGGCTACAAGAGGGTCTGATGACCCCTGGAACTCTGGTGGCTACAAGAGGGTCTGATGACCCCTGGAACTCTGGTGCCCTCATCTTCTGGTACCTCTCTACCATACGGTGCCAAGCCTCCTGCTGTGTGGCTCTATCCGGGACTGCTAGTGGAATAAATGCAGGTGTGATCTCTGGGGATCTCTCTCTGATAGGAACCGCTAGCATTCCCTACGGCTGAGCTACCAGTGGTGGTGGCGTGATATGATTCGCCACAAGCTCCTCAATTGCTGTCATCCTAGTTATAAGGGGAGCCATGATATCTACTAGGTACTAGGGTACCTGCTGTGGCTCAGCTGGTGCCTACTGTGGCTCAGGTTGAGCTTGCTATGGCTCAAGTAGAGCCTGCTATGACTCTTCCTGTCAAGCTCTTCGAGTACAAGGTCTACAACGTCCTGCCATCTCTGATAATAAGAAATAAGAGTTCATGAGTCAAAATGGACATATATATACATAATGTATCACAATACGATTTTCACAACATTTAGTATTCACACAAATACTTAAATTTACACAAAATAGTTGTCATAAAAAAACATTCTCAAAATTTTAAGATATACATATATCGTCCTTACTCATATTAGGAAATCCTTAGCGTACTCTATACATGAATGCTAAGAAACTCTATCCTAGCTCCACAACTCGACACATGATGAACCTAAGGATACTAAAACTAGAGCTCTGATACCAACTGTGACGCCCCTGGGTTCACACAAGGGCTGTAGTCTGAGGTGAAACTGGAAATGTCAAACTTGTCATGCACCACACTATGCAATAACATGTTTCACCATCATAATTATTATCTCTCTAGTAGAGTCAACAACAGGTGTAGGTACAAAAGCAAGTAAAAGATAATACAAGAGATATATGATGAACTAATAGAGATAAAAATGATATTTCATCATCCAACATACAAAAATATAAAGTGAATCTCTGAAATAACTAATTTGGAGATCTCAACAAGTCTCAAATACAAAATATCTGATAAAAGGAAATAAGGCACACAACCTTTACAACTTCTAGAACATAACTCTCAAATGTCTAAACAAAATGTCTACAGTGGAGCTCCATAAATAAAATAAAACTACAAATGAAAGATGGACGCTAATAAGTATCGCCATCATCCTGCGACTCTCCGTGCACCTGGCTCGTTACCTAAAATAAAAGGGGATAACGAGCGTCAAAGCGCTAGCGAGCAACATCACAACCAACCCCAAGGGAGAGGGCTCGTTACATATAGAAAATATAGTTAATATATATATACATAAAATTATTGATCCTAACAATAAGAGGATTTTAGTATTTAGGAAATTACAACACGAGCATAGGTACGTCGAACGAAATAATCCAAATAAGGAAACCCTCATGTATATACCTTGTATCTCAAATTGTAAATCCCTAAATACCAAACCCAAGATCTAATACAAGAACAATAATATAAAGAAGACTAACCCCACATAAGTGTCATGTCCAGCCTATGTAAGTGTAAGTGTCATACTTAAGGTTTAAACAGGTGTCCAACACATGGACTAAGACTAGGTGTAGTGGATGCCAAACACATGGACTGCATAAATAAATTGTCTAACACATGAACTGAATGATGAATGTCCAACACATGGACTGAATATAATAAATGTCCAACACATGGACTGAATATGATGAATGTCTAACACATGGACTACACATAATAATTACCCAACACATGGACTGAATGAAATATGCAGAATACCGATGATATATATGAAAAGGATGCATATACACTAATTTCACTCGTGTCTCGGTGTGCAAATCTAAACTCATATCCGCAAGCCATCTCACATATGAAGATACATAATAAACAATAATTTCTAATGCCAAATATTCGAGGCGACTCCTCGTTCACATTAAAGCACACAACAAAAGTAAACATGCACAAACTGTACCGGCGATCAACCGAAATAGGCAGAAACCCTTCACAGGTTTCTGTTTGCTTCGAAACAAATCTAGAAGTGACATCATTATTTTCCAAGCATAATATTACTGATATCAATATATATGAAACAACATAAAACGAAATATTAGCATATAAATATATCGTCAAAACCCTAAACATTTATATACACATGTTTAAACATTTTAAAAGCAAAAACTTGTGATTTAATTCATGATTAATAAATTTTAGATCTGAAATTTGTCAATGTTACTGTTGTAATCAAATAGAAAATTATGATAATGTATTCTCGCTTCATAAGTTATAAAGATCTATCTTTTGTACACTAAAAATATGTTTTACGCTCGAAAAATAAGAATAAAACTTAATAAAACATGCAAAATAAAAGGGTGCAGAGTTGGGCGAGATGTTACTTGCCTCAGATGCTAAAAAACTCTTACCACATGAAAGAGAACCAATCCCCTTCGCTACACTGTACAAAACCCGCTGAAAAATCCTCTGAAATCCCTCAAAATCACCGAAGAAAAAAAACTAGGGTTTGAGAGAGGGAAAAAAGGGGCTGCTAGGGTTTGGAACATAGGAGAAAAAAGGTGTTTTTCATGTTTAAATATGTGTATATATGACAGCAAACCCAAAAAACTACAGCCCAAAATCCGAAACTCGAAACTTGAAAACCCAGTCTGACTAGAAACATACTCTTCGGTATTTTGTCTGTAACTTTCGCATCTGACCTCAGAATGAGGTGATTAAAGATTTGTTTGAAAGCTGCTAAAGATATGTACAAGTTTGGTCAAGTTTTTTCATATTCACAACATATCAGTGTTTAAAATATAAAATCTCTCCACTGGTCATAAATTTCTAGATTTATACATCGAGCATAATTTGTGCATTTGCTCTTATATATATACATATATACATTGAATTAATCTCAAATCAATTCCTAGCATACTCAAATATCATAATATGTTATTTATAAATATATAATATATTTATTATTATTTATCATAAAATATTCAAATTATTGGGGTTTTACATTCTTCCACCCTTAAAAGAATTTCGTCCTCGAAATTCAGAAATCATACTTAACTGAAAGATAGTATTAGAAAGCATGTCGAGGGTGAAATCCAACCCGCACTTACACCTCTCGTAATATTAAACTCTTGACAATCATATAGGGATATTTATACTTAATAATCCAGAATGACTATATTCCCACGCAACCCTTAATCAAATGGCATTAGTACGTCGGGCGAAAAAATCCAAACAAGAAACCCCCCATATATATACCATATGTTCCAAAAGATTAAGAATTAAGCGAAAATATCCTGATTCTAGTGTTAAATCTAAATATAACCATATAAATAATCACACACATAAATCAATCCACTTTCTCAATAGGTGCAGGGAGTCGCGCTGCATAACATCTTCACACTCCCGAGAATCATCCTCGATGTCTACACTTAACCATCTAAAATGTAAATACCCCCACTTAGCCCCTAACTAAATAGAACAAGTACATCGAGCAAAAAATCCATACAAGGAACCCCTCATATATACACCATGTGTTCCTAGTATTTAGGAGTTAAGTGTTAATACCCTCATTTTAGTGTTAAGTATAAACATCACCATACATGTAATCCATAAGTCATATATAAGTCATACAAAAATTTAATTACCTGTTCAAACATGTGTGGGTAGTCGTGACGCATGTCCTCTTCGCGCTCCCAAGAAATCTCCTAAACGTCTCTTCAGTTCCACTGAACTTTCACCAAAGGAATTACCTTGTTTCTAAGTCTCTTGTCCTCTCTGGCAAGTATACCAACAGGAATCTTAATAGTAGTCAAATCATCCTAAATCTCAATCTCTGATGCAACCAACACTCGTTGTTGCTCCTCATCATGTAAGTGCTTCTTGAGCATAGAAACATGAAATACATTGTGTATACTAGACAATGATGCTGGAAGGTCTAGTCTGTATGACACGGCTCTAATACACTCTAAAATCTGGAAAGGTCCAATATACCTCGGTGCAAGCTTTCCCTGTCTTTCGAATCGTTGAACGCTTTTCATGGGCGATACCTTCAGCATAACTGAATCTCCAACCTAAAACTCCAAAGGTCTTTATCTCTTATCTGCATAGCTCTTTTGCCGACTCTGAGCGGCTAGAATCTGCTTTCTGATCAATGCTACCTTTTCAGTTGTCTGCCTCACAAGCTCTGGCCCAAGCATCAACCTATCCTCCGGTTCTGCCCAACATATCGGTGATCTACAAGGTCTCCCATACAATGCTTCGTACGGGGTCATACCGATTGTCACTTGATAACTATTATTATAAGCGAACTTTATCAGTGGAATATGATCCTCCCAACTGTCCTGAAAGTCAATGACACAAGCCTGCAACATGTCTTCCAACACCTGATTTACTCTCTCCGTCTGACCATCCGTTTGTGGGTGGAATACACTGTTGTATGATAGTCTGCTGCCAAAAGAATCCTGGAAACTCCTCCAGAAGTGCGAAGTGAACATTGAACCTCGATCTGATACAATCGTGTCCGGAACTCCATGAAGTCGAACTATCTCCTGAACAAATATCCTCGCATACGTCTCAGCTGTGTATGTAGTCTTCACTGGAACGAAATGTGCTGACTTTGTCAACTGGTCCACTATCACCCAAACAGAATCATTCCCCTTCCTTAACTTCGGCAACCCTACAATGAAGTCCATAGAAATATTCATCCACTTCCACTCTGGGATGGGTAAAGGTTGAAGTATTCCTACCGGCCTCTGATGTTCTGCCTTCACCTACTGACAGGTAAAATACTTAGCCACATACTCTGCAATCTCTGTACGCATACCACTCCACCAGAAGTTAACTTAGTCAAAACTGGCACTGTAGACCACAAATGTCCTGTCGCTGCTCGGAATAGTCAAAACTGGCGCTGTAGTCAACTTAGTCTTCAAGGTATCAAAGGCCTTCTGGCACTCCACGCTCCAAATAAACTGTACACCCTTCTTCGTAAGGTGTGTAAGCGGCGTCGAAATCTTCGAAAAGTCCTGGATGAACTTTCTGTAATAGCCGGCTAAACCCAAAAAGCTACGTATCTCTGTCACCATCTTTGGCGGTTCCCAATTGAAAGTATCCTAAAGCCACTAGGAAAGAACCCTAGAGGGGGGTGAATAGGGTTTATGCTAATCTAATCCGATTTATGGAAAATTAAAATTAATTAATAATATATCCTAGCAAGAATGATATATTACAAATATATGTGCAAGGATATACAAGTAACACAAGGGTAAATAATCTAAACTAGATAGTGGGTAATATAAACAACAAGCAATATACAAAGACGATATAAGATAAAAAAAAGTGTGCCAATGCAATCACAAACAAATGATATGTTCACGGAGTTCGGTCTCCATGACCTACGTCTCCGCTCTTCACCTCGAGGAGATCTCTACTATCATAACCGGGTTTTCTACACTCACCCGAATAACGTTTACACCTCACACTCGGTTTTCTAGTTCACTGAAAACTTTACAATTCACACTCTTGCAATCACACTCACTACCACCTCAAGTGTTGGTCTCTAGCCCGTGTCTCCCTCAAGTGTTAGGAATTATAATCTCTTTCTAGGCATTACCACCTACCCTACTTTTCTTGGGACGATCCCGTCTCTCACCATACACTCCTCTTGGTGTACTAGTGTATTACAAGGTGAACCTCACAATTTCGGCACTCAACAAATAAATTGTTCTCTACAATGATCGAGAACACAATGTAAGCTCACACTCAATGTCACACAAACCCCACAATCCAAATTATACAATGTATGGAAATACAATAAGCTCAATGATTGTGTGTGTAAACAATGAGTAAATAAATGAAAACTAAACTCAATGTAAATCTAGCTTATGGAAATTAAGTTCAAACATATAACTTGCTAGAAATAGAGTTTAGAAAAACTTCTCTATAGATCAAGAGAAAGAGGGAGAAGAGTTGGATGCTCAAGCACAAAAGATGATCTCCACTTGCTCTTGTGAAATTCTCTTCACAAACAAAACTCTTAAACACTCTTTTAAACAAACTAAAACAAACTTTAAACCCTTGTTAAACTTGTTTAAAATATTCTTGGTTATTAAAATAGAGATGGGTATAAGGGGGTATTTATAGGAAACCCCAAAGATCAAGAAACCCCAGCAAATAGACCAAAAAAACCAAAACATGACAAAGGCTAAAAAACTTAGCCGTTATGCCATCAGTCGACTGACGGCTTCCATCAGTCGACTGATGAGCTGACTGTTAGAGGCGTTTTCCAGCTCATCAGTAGACTGACGGACCTTATCAGTCGACTGATGACCTCATCAGTCGACTGGTCAGTCGACCAAAACAAAACAGAAACTATTTGTTGTTTCAGACGATTTTTTCAGTCGACACATCAGTCGACTGATGACATCAGTCGACTGACCAGTCGACTGATAACAGGTTATCAGTCTGTTTTGAAACATAAATCTGATTTTCAAACATCTTTTAAAAATAACAAATAAAATCAGAAAAATATAAAATTTTAGGAAATGATTGTAAACATGATAATACACATTTGTAAAATATCACCATTTTGTAAATATGTCCAAAACATGAAAACATGAGATACTTAAATTTTGATGTTTTGATATAAGCTAAGTTTTTAAACTTTATAAAATAATTTTATAGACTTGATAAAAAGTATAAACTATAGTTGTTAAATCTATAAACCATATAAACCAAAAACACAATATTTTTCCAAATGCAATAGAATATGAAACATATAAAAGTATATATGAAGATATATATTGTTTCATATCTATATAGCTAAACCAAAACATGTTGGACCCTAGAGTGGGGGATATATACAACCTCGAGGAGATATCCACTATCACAATCCGGTTTGGAAGCCGGAACTTCTACACACTCGGTTTACAAGTTCACCGAAAACTCTCACACTACACAATCACTCAACAATCACACTTTACACACTAAGTGTAGGAACCTAGCCCATGTCCTCCTCCTCAAATGCTCGATTACAACCTCTTCCTAGGTTCATCAATCGACGTCACTCCTATTGGATTTGACCCTGTCTCTCTCTCCTCACACTTCTCTCGGTGTACAAGTGTATTACAAGTGATTCTCACAAATAAAAGTTAAATACAATGATTTGTTCTCAATTAACAAGTGAGAACACAATGAAGCTCACACTCACTAAATCACACCCCACAACCCACAATATATAATATGGAAATATCAAGCTCAATAAGTGTGTGTGATAATAGTGAATCAAACTCAATAAATAACTCAATGAATATAGCTAATCAAATGAAAGTGAAGTAATAAGCTATATGGAAAGAGTTTAGAAAAAACTTCTCAATGAACAAGAGGAGCTGAAGAAATGATGATCCCAATAGGATATGAGAGCCTCTTCTTGTTGTAGAAAACTTTCTCTTGAAAACTGATTAACGAAACACCTCTTAAACAGCTCTTAAACGCGATTAATATTTTGTTAAACAACAAACTTGGATTTCTTGGATATCATGAGGAAGAGCAGCAATGGGGTATATATAGCACCCCAATACTACAGCTAGAAATAGGTAAAAGACCAAAAGACCCATTTGAAAAAACTAGCCGTTACACACTATCTGACAACTCGGCGGTCGACCGGTCCGGTCGACCGCTTAGTTCAAAAACCCAGAGAATGAACTATTAAAGCTGGCGGTCGACCGACAGAAATTTTCGGTCGACTGAATGGAAATTTTGGTCGACCGATGGAAATTCCGGTCGACCGGAAAACTCTCTGGAAATATACTCAGAAATGGAACAACTGTCGGTCGACCGTACCGGTCGACCGAAATCTGATATATGCATATAACCAGGTTTTGGGGCTAGTTTGAAAATCCAAAAGAAATATCAAATCAAGTCCAAAAATAATGAAACTTTGGGGAAAGTTTCTAAATGATAAAATAAACACGTTTGAAAAGAAATTTTTGGAAAATCAATTTTCGTTTGCGAAAAACTCCTTGTTTTTGAAAACTGCTTAGAAAAACTTGTTTTTATATGAAAGTGCAAGTTGATATAGAACTTGTAAATATGTTTATATATGTTATACATATATTCTATGTATACAAAAAAAATATTGAAGAGCTGTAAACATGAGAGAAAAGTTATTGTAACAACGTTTGATGAGAAATCATTTATATGATAGAAAACATCAAAAATTGTGTTACGTGTTCATGTATTGAGCTTATATATAATCATACAATATATGTAAGTGTACTAAGCATATACCTAGGTAAATCCACGCAAATGAACTTGAATCTTTAACGCTTGATTGACGTGTGTGGAAATACCTGAAAAGAGAACATAAACACAAAACACTAGAAAACTCATTAGTAATAAATTGTTTGGCAAATCATCATCAAAACTATATGGTCAACAATCTCCTCCTTTTTGATGATGGCAAACAATTTATACATGAATATGAAATATACACTTGATAACCCACATAAAAGCCAAAACAAGAATAAATCATACATGAGCATATAGAAAAGAATCAATTTGAAAGCTATATTTGATATGTGGCATTTTCTCCCCCTTTGACAACATCAAAAAGGGAAAAGTGAAAGATAGGAGCAATGCTCCCCCTGCTTATAAGCATAGATAATAAACATAAAGAAAGGCTCCCACTGTCCATCAAACATATATGCAGGAGCTAAACCAACAACTATCCATCAAACATATGTATAAATAATACAAGTAACTCAATTTCTATAAACAAAACATGATTATTGTCTTAACCATGCATTGATCATAAAATGATAAACTAGCATAAGCAATTACAAGTCATCACAGATGTGCATAGATATACAAAACCTAAACAGTACAAAAGCTCATGATAAGCAACTTATTTACCACACACCAAATCATGAATGTTGTCTCAACAATGCAGTGATTTATAAAAGAAATAAACTGAACACAATAAACCACAAAATATCATATAAGCAGTAGAAACAGCATAGTTTTGCATAAACATAGGTTTGTTCATGATATAGCAAAACATACATAAAAAGTCACACCAAACCATACATAGTTTGTTCCACAAAGCATCAGAGTTATTACACCCAAATAAAACAAAGTTATCAAGTTTTACAACCCAGAAGAGAACATCAAAAACAAAGATAACCATCACATAAGGAAACTCAAATCAGTCATCACCTCCACCAACATCATCATCACCACTACCATCATCATCACCATCACCAGCACCATCACCATCACCATCAGAGCCTGAGCCATCAGAGTCCTCACCAGAATCAGACTCAGAATTAGAAGGGATCCCGAGAGACTGACGCTGGTATGAAAGAATAGTCCTAACATCCTTCTGAATAGATGAGACTTGAGTCTCAAGGCGATCCAGACGGTCACAAATATCAGAAGTGGATGAGGTAGAGGCTCTAGAACGGGAACGAGATGATGATGAAGGAGTGGAATCAGAGAAGGAAATCTGCATTCTAGATATAGAAACCCTATCAAAGAAATCCTTCTTAGATTCAATGTTGGGTTCATTTGTGAGGTCAACATTGAAGTGCTTGAAGATGAGGGTGAGAAAAGAGCCAAATGGTAGAAATTTAGTGTGCTTTGATGCCATATTATTAACAAAGATAGTTGCCCAATCCACTTTGATTTTGGCAAAAATGGCATAAACAACATTAATCTTATCAGAAGCAAAATGATCAAAGCTACCGGTTTTAGGAATTAAGTTTTGAGCAACAATTCTAGCAATGAGTTTTGCATTTGAATTGAGAGAATTGTTGTTCATGGGATAAGAGCAACCGGGCTTAAACATAAGTTGATTTACAGCTGGATCACTAAGATCAATAGACTTGAGCTCAACGTCGCTTGTTGGGATTTTAAGAATCCCTGCAAGTTCGTTGGCAGAAAAGGATATAGCAATATTTTTAACAGATGAGGTTATGGTCAAGCTACCATCAGCAGAAGATGATGTGGACAAGTTAGCATAAAACAGATAGACTAAAAAGGGATAATAGGGAACTTTATGTGCTTCATCTAGCAGTTCATCTAATCCAACATTTCGAAGAATAGTCTGAGTATCATACAAGATTAACTCAATATATTTGATATATCTAGTTGGAATGATTTTCAATTTACATAGTTCCCTATATTTCCTAACAAGAGGTTTAAAAAGCAGATAATCCTCATAATGTGAAGCTTTTGGAGTGGAGGAACTAGTTTCGGGTTTAGATCTCTTTTTAGAGGGCTTAGGAGGCATGATAAGATAGGGTTTAGACAAGATAAAAGATATTTATCAATTTCCTGTAAACACAAACGAATTTAGATCAAATTAACAAACATCCCTAAATCAAAAAACCTAGATGAGAATGTAAGCATAAGAACTCAGAAATCAAAAGATGAAGAAGGAAATTACCCACAAATACTGATGAGAATCGATTGGAAGAAGCAGCGGTTGAATCAAAACGGGCGACCGAAAACAGAAACCCTAGCTCTGCGATTTTAGAATGGAAGGAAGAAGAAGGGTCGGGTGTTTTGAGAGAGGGAACAACGGCTGGGATTGATTCAAGAGTTGGATTAACGGTGATAAGCAAGTCGGGTTCAAAACAGGTACACAAAAACAGAACCGAAAACCCGAAAAAAAAATCTCTGCTGCAGAATTTTAATTTCGGTCGACCGACGCGGTCGACCGGAACGATTTCAGAGAGTTCATCGGTCGACCGGGTCGGTCGACCGAAAGAAGGTAAGAGGGCAGGAAAAATAGAAAGATGGTTTTTGAGATATTTTTCAATATAAACCTTTTGGAAATTTGTTTTACAACCTACTAAAAGTTTTATAAGATGTATATAAATGATTTTGTCTATTAAAAAAACATATAAATAATTTATTTTAAAAAAATTTGTCATTAAAGCTAAAAAATCAACTATTCAATAAAACAAATCAAACCATCAAAAACAAAAGAAATACTATCAAAGTCTTTTTGGTACCCAAATCATTTTGGTACCACTAGAACTTGGGACATGACCCCTATCATTTAAGTCCAAGGCCCTAGGGTTATGAACCTGTTTGAGCGTATTTTGTGCACCGATACAATCAAAGCAAAAATTGTAAACGTGACCCATACGATTGTAATTTGTGCAATGTAGAGGTTTAAATGATTTACGTTGATCGAAATAGAATGCACGTGGTTCATTTGCAAAGATAGATTTTCCTTTGTAATTATTTTGCAAACGAGAATTTCTTTTCAAATCGAAACAAAACATGGCCAAATGACCAAAACGACCACAATAATCACATTTATACACATGAGCATGTTTATGATTTACACTATGTGTGTGTACATGTGTATGTGATGAAGAAACTTGATGGGATGCACAATCATGAATAGGCTTGTCAATTTTTGGTGCATTATGACAAAATTGAGCTAAATGGCCTTTAAGACCGCAAATAGAACATTTGTGAATTTTGTCATACATATGTGCATAGTGAATAGGTGTCTTAGAAGAATTAACATTGAGCTTTGCACATAAGTCCATAAGCTTTTTATTATTAGCAATACAAGTGTTTAGTGTTGAATCTAAGGTAGATATACATTTTCTCATTTGATTTAACTCATCATTGTGCATACAAGCATTGCTATTAGAAGTAGGATAAACAAGATTACTCATCATAGATTTCAACTTATCTACTTCTAACATAGCATCACGTTTTTCATGAAGCAAACTAGCATTTTCAATTTTCAAATTTTCATTGCATTCTTTAAGAATTATATTTTCATTTGCAATAAAATTAAACTTAGTAGCTAGTGTTTCATGAGTGGATTTCATATTAACATACTTACTCTTTACATCAATATAGCAATTGTGTAATTTTTCAAACTCAAGAGCAAGTTCATCAAAAGTAATAATATCATCGTTATCGCATACCTCACTAGGGTTATCACCTAGTGGTATTGTACATGGAGATGAGGCTTCCTTAGAACTCAAAGCGGGATTTTCCAACGCTTGTTGAATAGCCTCCAATTTCCCTTCATGTGCTTCAATAAGTTTCCATAAAGCGTAAGCACTATCAAAATTAGCAAATTTGTTAGAAAACGATGAGTGAAAAGCGCTAATCAAAAAACCTAGCAAAAGCTTGTTCATGTTAAACAATCTTTTATCATTATCACACCATTTAGATTTTTCCAATATGGGAACAACATAGCCATCCTCAATAATTTCCCACAAATCAAATTGATTAGATTGAACAAAAAGTTTGAATCTAATGCGCCATTGAGCGTAAGGGAAAATATCCAAACGAGGAGCAATATTAATAGCATATCCTAAGCAAGATGAATCATTCATATCCATAGAGATGAAATGCAAGAAGCACAATTAATCAAAATTAGATTAGCACTAATACAATAACTTGGATCTTTAACTCAAGGCGGTTAGTCCTTAAATCAAAGAGCACCAAGCTCTGATACCAATTGTAAGACCCTAGATGGGGGGTGATTAGAGTCTTATGATAATCAAGAAATAGATATGAACAATAAGAGCAATAAGAATATGCACAAATAAAATATGAGACAAGCAAAACACAAACACACGATATGTTCACGAGGTTCGGTCCCCACGACCTACGTCCCCGCTCCTCACCTCGAGGAGATATCCACTATCACAATCCGGTTTGGAAAACGGAACTTCTACACAATCGGTTTACAAGTTCACCGAAAACTCTCACACTACACAATCACACTTTACACACTAAGTGTAGGAACCTAGCCCGTGTCCTCCTCCTCAAGTGCTCGATTACAACCTCTCCCTAGGTTCGTCAATCGACGCCACTCCTATTGGATTTGACCCCGTCTCTCTCTCCTCACACTTCTCTCGGTGTACAAGTGTATTACAAGTGATTCTCACAAATAAAAGTTAAATACAATGATTTGTTCTCAATTAACAAGTGAGAACACAATAAAGCTCACACTCACTAAATCACACCCCACAACCCACAATATATAATATGGAAATATCAAGCTCAATAAGTGTGTGTGATAATAGTGAATGAAACTCAATAAATATAACTCAATGAATATAGCTTAATCAATTGAAAGTGAAATAACAAGCTATATAAGAATGGGTTTAGAAAACTTCTCAATGAATAAGAAGAGCTGAGGAAATGATGATCTCAATAAGATTTCTGACAACTCGGCGGTCGACCGGTCCGGTCGACCGCTTAGTTCAAAAACCCAGAGAATGAACTATTAAAGCTGGCGGTCGACCGACAGAAATTTTCGGTCGACCGAATGGAAATTTCGGTCGACCGATGGAAATTCCGGTCGACCGGAAAACTCTCTGGAAATATACTCAGAAAAGGAACAACTGTTGGTCGACCGTACCGGTCGACCGAAATCTGATATATGCATATAACCAGGTTTTGGGGCTAGTTTGAAAATCCAAAAGAAATATCAAATCAAGTCCAAAAATAATGAAACTTTGGGGAAAGTTTCTAAATGATAAAATAAACACGTTTGAAAAGAAATTTTTGGAAAATCAATTTTCGTTTGCGAAAACTCCCTGTTTTTGAAAACTGCTTAGAAAACTTGTTTTTATATGAAAGTGCAAGTTGATATAGAACTTGTAAATATGTTTATATATGTTATACATATATTCTATGTATACAAAAAAAATATTGAAGAGCTGTAAACATGAGAGAAAAGTTATTGTAACAACGTTTGATGAGAAATCATTTATATGATAGAAAACATCAAAAATTGTGTTACGTGTTCATGTATTGAGCTTAGATATAATCATACAATATATGTAAGTGTACTAAGCATATACCTAGGTAAATCCACGCAAATGAACTTAAATCTTTAACGCTTGATTGACGTGTGTGGAAATACCTGAAAAGAGAACATAAACACAAAACACTAGAAAACTCATTAGTAATAAATTGTTTGGCAAATCATCATCAAAACTATATGGTCAACAAAACATATATGTATCTATATAACTATATATATATATAAACCAAAACGTGTATGTGTGTATATAATTAAGCTTAAAGTACTAACACACATAATATAAATCCTAAACTAAATTACCCAAGCTTGATGAAGGTCTTCAATGAGCTCGACTTGGTAAACTTGCAGATGAAGCTTGAACTTGAATCTTTAACTTGAATTGCATGGCTTCATTCCACTATTCTGCCAACCTCCATTGGATATGATCGTGAATGCTTGATTCCATCCATCCTCTAACTTATTGTTTACCTAGAATAAATACAAAACACAAATACTAGACAAACAACATTAGTGGTAAATTGTTGGTTAAACATCATCAAAACAAAAGCACCCAACACAATAAAGAATTGCTGTAACCTTAGTCGGATCTACTACAATGCCCTCTCTATTAATGACGTGGCCGAGAAATCTGACTTCTGAAAGCGAAAATTCGCACTTGCTGAACTTGACATATAACTGATGCTCTCGCAGGGTCTGCAAAGCTAACCGTAGATGCTGCTCATGATCTACCTCCGATCTCGAATAAATGAGGATGTCGTTGATAAAAACAATCACAAACTGGTCCAAGAAGGGACGAAAAACCCCGTTCATCAAATCCATGAATACCGCGGGTGTATTGGTTAACCCAAATAGCATGACCATGAACTCGAAAGATCCATATCGAGTCAGAAAAGCGATCTTGGGAATATCCATCTCCCGAACCCGCAACTGATGATAACCAGAGTGAAGATCAATCTTCAAAAAATACTGCACTCCCTGTAATTGGTCGAACAAGTCCTTAATCCTAGGTAATAGGTACCTATTCTGGATAGTGACCTTGTTCAATCTTCGAGAAATACTGCGCTCCCTTCGAGAAACACAAACGCATATTGCCGTCCTTCTTCTTCACGAAGAGAACCGACGCTCCCTATGGAGACTGACTCCGACGAATAAAACCCTAAGCTAATAACTCGTCCAACTGGGTCTGAAACTCCCACATCTCAGCTGGTGCCATGCGATAGGATGCGCGGGACATCGAGGCTCTGCCTGGCTACAACTCAATATAAAACTCAACCTCTCTCACAGGAGGTAACACAGGTATGTCCTTAAAGACATCCTGATACTCTGAGACAACTCTAGTCTCCAATAAATCAATACTCTGATCCTGTCACATCACCTCCTCGATGTACGCAAGAAATGACTCCGCAAAATGGTTGCCCTGAGAGGTGGCTACAATCATCTTGGACCCATCGGATGCTCGCAATTTGACTATTTTTGTAAAACAGTTAATACTAACGTGGTAGGAAGATAACCAATCCATACCAAGGATAACATTGAATTCGGACATATGTAACCCTATCAAATCGATAACGAACTCCGACTCGTCTAAACTGACGGTACACCTCATACAAATGCTCTCCAGAAGCGATACCTTACCTAAATGGGTGGAAACTGATAAATGGGTGACTAGAGGCTGAGCTATGAGCTGGAGTCTAGATATAAAAGCATATGAAATGAAGGAATGCGAAACTCCTAAATCAAAGAGAATACGGGCGAGAAAGGAATTCACAAGCAATGTACCCTCCACTACGGCTCCGCTAGCTCCATGATCACGCGGAACTACCGCACACACTCTGCCTGTGGCTGAAGACTGCTCTACTACTGATGCTGGAGAATATGAGACTATCTGCCCCTGAGGAACCTCCTGAACTACGTGAACATGTCCCTCAATCTTCTGAGCTACTGGCGGTGCCTCAAGCCTCATCTACTGGCCCTGACCTCTGCCCTAAAGTCG